>NC_087399.1:16358516-16361016 GCF_031307605.1 Tribolium castaneum
ATATGAGCGTTTTCTCATTTCTATGCAAAAGATCATGTGTGATCTGTGTTTTAAGTTGTGTCAGAATACGACGTTTTCTGTCTGTTTAATATAAGTTTTTAATAATAATAATAATAATAATAATAATAATAATAATAATAATAATAATAATAATAATAATAATAATAATAATAACAATAATAATAATAATAATAATAATAATAATAGTAATAGTAACAAAAGTAATAATAATAAAAATACTTTTAAAAAGGAAAAATGGAGCTTATTTTGTGTTACATGAGCGTTTTCTCATTTTTATGCAAAAGATCATGTGTGATCTGTGTTTTTAGGCAATCTAAGCCATTTTATAGTTTTTAATATTTAACAAAAATTTGCTTTAAAATAAAATGTTTGAAAAACCAAAATTAAACTAAATTAATTGTGTCTAACACTTTAGTAGAGGAAAAAGGAGGAGACATAAAAGTCACTAAAGTCTTAAAGTTGTCTTTAGTCGTCATATTAATAACAATAACATTTATAATAACAATACTAGTAGTACTAAATTTGCTTATATGCAAGCGCTTAATTAAGGTAACAGTTTTTTTGTTTTTTGCCTATATCTCGAAAACAGTTACTCCTATCAATTTTTACTTTTTCACCAAAATTAAAGGTGATAAAATTTCCTACAAAATAGTTATTTGCATTTTTCATGTAGAACTAACCATAAGCGAGATATAAGTTTGAAAATAATTATTAATTAAAAAAAAGTGTTTTAACAGAAAATGTCTTGTGATTTAAAATACACTTAATTTGTTGGGTCCAATACTTTATTAGAAGAAAAAGGAGGTGACATAAAAGTCACTGAAGTCTTCAGAGTCGCTTTTAATTGCTGCATTTTTGACTTCGTCTCAAACATTGAAAACTGAATTACATTTTTGTTCAGTAACAGTTACAGTTTTCTTATTGGTTTTTTGCTTATATCTCGAAAACAGTTACTCCTATCAAATTTTATCTTTCTTTCAAAATTAAAGCTGATAAAATTTCCAACAAAATATTTATTTACATTTTTCTTGTAGGACCAAGCATAAACGAGTTATAGAGTTGGATATAAATAATATTTAACAAAAATTTGCTTTAAAATAAAATGCTTGAAAAACCGGAATTAAACTAAATTAATTGTGTCTAACACTTTAGTAGAGGAAAAAGGAGAAGACATAAAAGTCACTAAATGTTTCAGAGTCGTCTTTAGTCGTCATATTAATAACAATAACATTAATAATAATAATACTAATAGTACTAAATTTGCTTATATGCAAACGCTTAATTAACGTAACATTTTTTTGGTTTCTTGCTTATATCTCGAAAACAGTTACTCCTATCAATTTTTATCTTTTTTTCAAAATTAAAGCTAATAAAATTTCCTACAAAATAGTTATTTACATTTTTTTGTAGGACCAACCATAAGCGAGTTATAGAGTTGGATATAAATAATATTTAACAAAAATTTGCTTTAAAATAAAATGTTTGAAAAACTGAAATTAAACTAAATTACCTGTGTCTAACACTTTAGTAGAGAAAAAAGGAAAAGACATAAAAGTCACTAAAGGTTTCAGAGTTGTCTTTAGTTGTCATATTAATAACAATAACATTAATAATAATAATACTAATAGTACTAAATTTGCTTATATGCAAACGCTTAATTAAGGTAACAGTGTTTTGGTTTCTTGCTTATATCTCGAAAACAGTTACTCCTATCAATTTTTATCTTTTTACTAAAATTCAAGCTGATAAAATTTCCTACAAAATAATTATTTGCATTTTTCATGTAGGACTAACCATAAGCGAGATATATGATTGAAAATAATTAATATTTAAAAAAAAAGTGCTTTAACAGAAAATGTCTTGTGATTTAAAATACACTTAATTTATTGGGTCCAATACTTTATTAGAAGAAAAAGGAAGTGACATAAAAGTCACTGAAGTTTTCAGAGTCGTTTTTAAATGCTGCAGTTTCGTCTTCGTCTCAAACATTAAAAACCGAATTACATTTTTGTTCAGTAACAGTCACAGTTTTCTTATTGGTTTTTTGCTTATATCTCGAAAACAGTTACTCCTATCAATTTTTATCTTTCTTTCAAAATTAAAGCTGATAAAATTTCCTACAAAATAGTTATTTGCATTTTTCTTGTATGACCAACCATAAGCGAGTTATAGAGTTGGATATAAATAATATTTAACAAAAATTTGCTTTAAAATAAAATGTTTGAAAAACTGAAATTAAACTAATTTAATTGTGTCTAACACTTTAGTAGTGGAAAAAGAAGAAGACATAAAAGTCACTAAAGGTTTCAAAGTTGTCTTTAATCGTCATATTAATAACAATAACATTAATAATAATAATACTAATAGTACTAAATTTGCTTATATGCAAACGCTTAATTAAGGTAACAGTGTTTTGGTTTCTTGCTCATATCTCGAAAACAGTTACTCCTATCAATTTTTATCTTTTTACTAAAATTTA
>NC_087399.1:16366016-16371016 GCF_031307605.1 Tribolium castaneum
AGTAACTGTTTTCGAGATATAAGCAAGAAACCAAAACACTGTTACCTTAATTAAGCGTTTGCATATAAGCAAATTTAGTACTATTAGTATTATTATTATTAATGTTATTGTTATTAATATGACAACTAAAGAAAACTCTGAAACCTTTAGTGACTTTTATGTCTTTTCCTTTTTTCTCTACTAAAGTGTTAGACACAGTTAAATTAGTTTAATTTCAGTTTTTCAAACATTTTATTTTAAAGCAAATTTTTGTTAAATATTATTTATATCCAACTCTATAACTCGCTTATGGTTGGTCCTACAAGAAAAATGCAAATAACTATTTTGTAGAATATTTTATCAGCTTTAATTTTGAAAGAAAGACAAAAATTCATAGGAGTAACTGTTTTCGAGATATAAGCAAGAAACCAAAAAACTGTTACCTTAATAAAGCGCTTGCATAGAAGCAGATTTAGTACTATTAGTATTATAATTATTAATGTTATTGTTATTAATATGACGACTAAAAACGATTCTGAAGACTTTGGTGACTTTTATGTCTTTTTCTTTTTTCTCTACTAAAGTGTTAGACACAATTAATTTAGTTTAATTTCAGTATTTCAAACATTTTATTTTTAAGCAAGTTTTTGTTAAATATTATTTATATCCAACTTTATAACTCGCTTATGGTTGGTCCTACAAGAAAAATGCAAATAACTATTTTGTAGGAAATGTTATCAGCTTTAATTTTGAAAGGAAGATAAAAATTGATAGGAGTAACTGTTTTCGAGATATAAGCAAAAAACCAATGTAAAAACTGTTACCGTTTCAGAACAAAAATCTAATTCAGTTTTCAATGTTTGAGACGAAGACGAAAATGCAGCATTTAAAATCGACTCTGAAGACTTCAGTGACTTATATGTCACCCCCTTTTTTTCTAATAAAGTATTGGACCTAATAAATTAAGTGTATTTTAAATCACAAGACATTTTCTGTTAAAGCACTTCTTTTTTAAATATTAATTATTTTCAATCTTATATCTCGCTTATAGTTAGTCCTACATAAAAAATGCAAATAATTATTTTGTAGGAAATTTTATCAGCTTGAATTTTAGTAAAAAGATAAAAGTTGATAGGAGTAACTGTTTTCGAGATATGAGCAAGAAACCAAAACACTGTTACCTTAATTAAGCGTTTGCATATTAGCAAATTTAGTACTATTAGTATTATTATTATTATTAATGTTATTGTTATTAATATGACGATTAAAGACAACTTTGAAACCTTTAGTGACTTTTATGTCTTCTTCTTTTTCCTCTACTAAAGTGTTAGACACAATTAAATTAATTTAATTTCAGTTTTTCAAACATTTTATTTTAAAGCAAATTTTTGTTAAATATTATTTATATCCAACTCTATAACTCGCTTATGGTTGGTCGTACAAGAAAAATGCAAATAACTATTTTGTAGGAAATTTTATCAGCTTTAATTTTGAAAGAAAGATAAAAATTGATAGGAGTAACTGTTTTCGAGATATAAGCAAAAAACCAATATGAAAACTGTGACTGTTACTGAACAAAAATGTAATTCGGTTTTCAATGTTTGAGACGAAGACGAAACTGCAGCATTTAAAAACGACTCTGAAGACTTCAGTGACTTTTATGTCACTTCCTTTTTCTTCTAATAAAGTATTGGACCCAATAAATTAAGTGTATTTTAAATCACAAGACATTTTCTGTTAAAGCACTTTTTTTTAAATATTAATTATTTTCAATCATATATCTCGCTTATGGTTAGTCCTACATGAAAAATGCAAATAACTATTTTGTAGGAAATTTTATCAGCTTGAATTTTAGTAAAAAGATAAAAATTTATAGGAGTAACTGTTTTCGAGATATAAGCAAGAAACCAAAACACTGTTACCTTAATTAAGCGTTTGCATATAAGCAAATTTAGAACTATTAGTATTATTATTATTAATGTTATTGTTATTAATATGACAACTAAAGACAACTCTGAAACCTTTAGTGACTTTTATGTCTTTTCGTTTTTTCTCTACTAAAGTGTTAGAAACAGTAAAATTAGTTTAATTTCAGTTTTTCAAACACTTTATTTTAAAGCAAATTTTTGTTAAATATTATTTATATCCAACTCTATAACTCGCTTATGGTTGGTCCTACAAGAAAAATGCAAATAACTATTTTGTTGAATATTTTATCAGCTTTAATTTTGAAAGAAAGACAAAAATTCATAGGAGTAACTGTTTTCGAGATATAAGCAAGAAACCAAAAATCTGTTACCTTAATAAAGCGCTTGCATATAAGCAGATTTAGTACTATTAGTATTATTATTATTAATGTTATTGTTATTAATATGACGACTAAAAGCGATTCTGAAGACTTTGGTGACTTTTATGTCTTTTTCTTTTTTCTCTACTAAAGTGTTAGACACAATTAATTTAGTTTAATTTCAGTATTTCAAACATTTTATTTTTAAGCAAGTTTTTGTTAAATATTATTTATATCCAACTTTATAACTCGCTTATGGTTGGTCCTACAAGAAAAATGCAAATAATTATTTTGTAGGAAATGTTATCAGCTTTAATTTTGAAAAAAAGATAAAAATTGATAGGAGTAACTGTTTTCGAGATATAAGCAAAAAACCAAAGTAAAAACTGTTACCGTTTCAGAACAAAAATGTAATTCAGTTTTCAATGTTTGAGACGAAGACGAAAATGCAGCATTTAAAATCGACTCTGAAGACTTCAGTGACTTATACGTCACCCCCTTTTTTTTTTAATAAAGTATTGGACCTAATAAATTAAGTGTATTTTAAATCACAAGACATTTTCTGTTAAAGCACTTCTTTTTTAAATATTAATTATTTTCAATCTTATATCTCGCTTATGGTTAGTCCTACATAAAAAATGCAAATAACTATTTTGTAGGAAATTTTATCAGCTTAAATTTTAGTTAAAAAATAAAAATTGATAGGAGTAACTGTTTTCGAGATATGAGCAAGAAACCAAAACACTGTTACCTTAATTAAGCGTTTGCATATAAGCAAATTTAGTACTATTAGTATTATTATTATTAATGTTATTGTTATTAATATGACGATTAAAGACAACTTTGAAACCTTTAGTGACTTTTATGTCTTCTTCTTTTTCCTCTACTAAAGTGTTAGACACAATTAAATTAGTTTAATTTCAGTTTTTCAAACATTTTATTTTAAAGCAAATTTTTGTTAAATATTATTTATATCCAACTCTATAACTCGCTTATGGTTGGTCCTACAAGAAAAATGCAAATAACTATTTTGTAGGAAATTTTATCAGCTTGAATTTTAGTAAAAAGATAAAAATTGATAGGAGTAACTGTTTTCGAGATATAAGCAAAAAACCAATAAGAAAACTGTGACTGTTACTGAACAAAAATGTAATTCGGTTTTCAATGTTTGAGACGAAGACGAAACTGCAGCATTTAAAAACGACTCTGAAGACTTTAGTGACTTTTATGTCACTTCCTTTTTCTTCTAATAAAGTATTGGACCCAATAAATTAAGTGTATTTTAAATCACAAGACATTTTCTGTTAAAGCACTTTTTTTTTAAATATTAATTATTTTCAATCATATATCTCGCTTATGGTTAGTCCTACATGAAAAATGCAAATAACTATTTTGTAGGAAATTTTATCAGCTTGAATTTTAGTAAAAAGATAAAAATTAATAGGAGTAACTGTTTTCGAGATATAAGCAAGAAACCAAAACACTGTTACCTTAATTAAGCGTTTGCACATAAGCAAATTTAGTACTATTAGTATTATTATTATTAATGTTATTGTTATTAATATGACAACTAAAGACAACTCTGAAACCTTTAGTGACTTTTATGTCTTTTCCTTTTTTCTCTACTAAAGTGTTAGACACAGTTAAATTAGTTTAATTTCAGTTTTTCAAACATTTTATTTTAAAGCAAATTTTTGTTAAATATTATTTATATCCAACTCTATAACTCGCTCATGGTTGGTCCTACAAGAAAAATGCAAATAACTATTTTGTAGGAAATTTTATCAGCTTTAATTTTGACAGAAAGAAAAAAATTGATAGGAGAACTGTTTTCGAGATATAAGCAAAAAACCAATAAGAAAACTGTGACTGTTACTGAACAAAAATGTACTTCAGTTTTCAATGTTTGAGACGAATACGAAACTGCAGCATTTAAAAACGACTCTGAAGACTTCAGTGACTTTTATGTCACTTCCTTTTTCTTCTAATAAAGTATTGGACCCAATAAATTAAGTGTATTTTAAATCACAAGACATTTTCTGTTAAAGCACTTTTTTTTTAAATAATAATTATTTTCAATCATATATCTCGCTTATGGTTAGTCTTACATGAAAAATGCAAATAACTATTTTGTAGGAAATTTTATCAGCTTGAATTTTAGTAAAAAGATAAAAATTGATAGGAGTAACTGTTTTCGAGATATAAGCAAGAAACCAAAACACTGTTACCTTAATTAAGCGTTTGCATATAAGCAAATTTAGTACTATTAGTATTATTATTATTAATGTTATTGTTATTAATATGACAACTAAAGACAACTCTGAAACCTTTAGTGACTTTTATGTCTTTTTCTTTTTCCTCTACTAAAGTGTTAGACTCAATTAATTTAGTTTGGCTTAGATTGCCTAAAAACACAGATCACACATGATCTTTTGCATAAAAATGAGAAAACGCTCATGTAACACACAAAATAAGCTCCATTTTTCCTTTTTAAAAGTATTATTATTATTATTACTTTTGTTACTATTACTATTATTATTATTATTATTATTATTATTATTATTATTGTTATTATTATTATTATTATTATTATTATTATTATTATTATTATTATTATTATTATTATTAAAAACTTATATTAAACAGACAGAAAACGTCGTATTCTGACACAACTTAAAACACAGATCACACATGATCTTTTGCATAGAAATTTTTTTGTAGGAAATTTTATCAG
>NC_087399.1:16376016-16378516 GCF_031307605.1 Tribolium castaneum
CTCTGTTTGATTCTATGCTTAGAGTAGAGTAAACTACTATAAAACGTAATGAAAACTCTATATTCAAGCTCAAAAGAACAAATTACGTTATAGTTTTGACAAAAAAAAATATTTCGGACGATTACATACTTCGAAGTAAGCAAACTTTAATTGAACATGTGCAAAAGCTAATACTTTGCTTTAAAATAATGATTTATGTGGTAATATGGTATTTTGCATCTGTCCTATAAAAGTTTACCCGTTTCGCTCCATTGAATCATTAGAAATAAATTATTTTGACACAACAACACAAATAATTTGTTTTTGTTTAAACTGTAACATAAGTCGCTTTTATAAAACGAACTAAGACGTTTGGCATCTGCTTAGTGAAAGTTTTCTCGTTTGGGGGCATAAAATCGTTTGAAATTAACAGTTCTGGTCAAAACTATTACGTAAATTATTTCTTTGTATCACTTTAAAGATTTGCGTTATAGTCTTGACGAGAACTGTTAATTTCAAACGATTCTATGCTTTGAAACCAGTATACTTTCACTGAACAGAGGCAAAACGTCTGATTTCGCCTTTAAAAAACGATTTATGTCACAGTTTGGATTAAAACCAATGATTTTCGTTTATTCATTGTTACAAACAAGAAACCTTACATCAAAGAAACTGAAAACCTCTTATTCAGGCCCAGAAAATCAAATTACGTTTCAGTCTGGACACAAATTGCTTATTTTAGACGATTCTTTCTTTTGAACACGAAAACTTACATTAAAAAGATTAAAAACGTCTTATTCTGGCTCAAAACTGCAAATTATGTATTACTTTGGATAAAAGCAGTTTATCCTGATTACTCCTTTGCTTAGAATAGAGCAAACTTGTATAAAACTTAATGAAAACTTTAAATTTCGTCTCAAAGAAATAATTTACGTTATAGTTTTGACCAGAACTGTTAATTTCAAACGATTTTATGCCCCCAAACGAGAAAACTTTCACTAAACAGATGCCAAACGTCTTAGTTCGTTTTATAAAAACGACATGTTACAGTTTAAACAAAAAAATTATTTTCGTTGTTGTGTCAAAATAATTTATTTCGAATGATTCAATGGAGCGAAACGAGTAAACTTTTATAGGACAGATGCAAAATACCATATTACCACATAAATCGTTATTTTAAAGCAAAGTATTAGCTTTTGCACTTGTTCAATTAAAGTTTGCTTACTTCGAAATATGTAGTCGTCCGAAATAATTTTTTTTTGTCAAAACTATAACGTAATTTGTTCTTTTGAGCTTGAATATAGAGTTTTCATTACGTTTTATAGTAGTTTACTCTACTCTAAGCATAGAATCAAACAGAGTAATCCGCTTTTGTTAAAACTGATACATAATTTGCTCTTATTTTTGAGAATAAGACATTTTCAATATGTTTGATAAAATTTTTCTTGTTTATAGCAAGGAATCGTTTAAAATAAGCTGTATTTGCCTAAACTGATACGTAATTCGATATTTGTGCATGGATACGATGTTTTCAGTTTCTTTGACGTGAAATTTCTTGTTGCAAAAGGTAATAATTTGCTTTAAAACATCGCTTTATATTGTAATATGTGGTTTTGCATCTGCCCCATAAAAGTTCATTAGTTTCGAATCATAAAATCGTTTGAAATAAACAGTGCTGGTCAAAACTATAACGTAAATTATTTCTTTGAGACGAAATTTAAAGTTTTTATTAAGTTTTATACAAGTTTACTCTATTCTAAGTAAAGGAGTAATCAGGATAAATTGCTTTTATCTAGAGTAATATATAATTTGCAGTTTTCAGCCAGAATAAGACGTTTTTAATCTTTTTAATGTAAGTTTTTGTATTCAAAACAAAGGATCGTCTAAAGTAAGCAGTTTTTGTTCAGACTGAAACGTAATTCGAATTTCTGTACCTGAATAAGGGGTTTTCAGTTACTTTGATGTAAGGTTTCATGTTTGTAACAATGAATTAACGAAAATAATTGGTTTTTATTCAAACTGTGGCATGAATCGTTTTTAAAAGGCGAAATAAGATGTTTTTCCTCTGTACAGTGAAAGTTTACTCGTTTCAAAGCATAGAACCGTTTGAAATTAACAGCACTCGTTAAGACTATAACGCAAATCTTTTGTTTTCTGCTAAAATAAGACGTTTTTAGTCAGTTTGATATAAGCTTTCTTGTTCAAAGCAAAATATTGTCGAAAATCAACCGTTTTTGTCTAAACTGAAACAAAATTCGGTGGTTTGTGTCCGAATACAAAGTTTTCAGATTCTTTAATGTTAGGTTTGCTGCTTCTAACAAAGAATCAACGAAAACATTTTGTTTTAATACAAACTGCAATATAAAATGTCTTTATAGGACAAAACATGATGTTTGGCATCTGTTTATTAAAAATTTACTCGTTTGGAAGCATAGAATCATTTCAAATAAGCTATTCTCGTCGAAACTATAATGTAATTAGTATTTTGTGCTAGAATACAGCGTTTTTGTTAGATTTATTA
>NC_087399.1:16381016-16388516 GCF_031307605.1 Tribolium castaneum
GTCGTTTTTAAATGGTGCATTTTTGACTTCGTCTCAAACATTGAAAATTGAATTACATTTTTGTTCAGTAACAGTTACAGTTTTCTTATTGGTTTTGTGCTTATATCTCGAAAACAGTTACTTCTATCAAATTTTATCTTTCTTTCAAAATTAAAGCTGATAAAATTTCCAACAAAATAGTTATTTACATTTTTCTTGTAGGACCAAGCATAAACGAGTTATAGAGTTGGATATAAATAATATTTAACAAAAATTTGCTTTAAAATAAAATGCTTGAAAAACCGGAATTAAACTAAATTAATTGTGTCTAACACTTTAGTAGAGGAAAAAGGAGAAGACATAAAAGTCACTAAATGTTTCAGAGTCGTCTTTAGTCGTCATATTAATAACAATAACATTAATAATAATAATACTAATAGTACTAAATTTACTTATATGCAAACGCTTAATTAACGTAACATTTTTTTGGTTTCTTGCTTATATCTCAAAAACAGTTACTCCTATCAATTTTTATCTTTTTTTCAAAATTAAAGCTAATAAAATTTCCTACAAAATAGTTATTTGCATTTTTTTGTAGGACCAACCATAAGCGAGGTATAGAGTTGGATATAAATAATATTTAACAAAAATTTGCTTTAAAATAAAATGTTTGAAAAACTGAAATTAAACTAATTTAATTGTGTCTAACACTTTAGTAGAGGAAAAAGAAGAAGACATAAAAGTCACTAAAGGTTTCAACGTTGTCTTTAATCGTCATATTAATAACATTAACATTAATAATAATAATACTAATAGTACTAAATTTGCTTATATGCAAACGCTTAATTAAGGTAACAGTGTTTTGGTTTCTTGCTCATATCTCGAAAACAGTTACTCCTATCAATTTTTATCTTTCTTTCAAAATTAAAGCTGATAACATTTCCTACAAAATAGTTATTTGCATTTTTCTTGTAGGACCAACCATAAGCGAGTTATAAAGTTGGATATAAATAATATTTAACAAAAACTTGCTTAAAAATAAAATGTTTGAAATACTGAAATTAAACTAAATTAATTGTGTCTAACACTTTAGTAGAGAAAAAAGAAAAAGACATAAAAGTCACCAAAGTCTTCAGAATCGTTTTTAGTCGTCATATTAATAACAATAACATTAATAATAATAATACTAATAGTACTAAATCTGCTTATATGCAAGCGCTTTATTAAGGTAACAGTTTTTTGGTTTCTTGCTTATATCTCGATAACAGTTACTCCTATGAATTTTTGTCTTTCTTTCAAAATTAAAGCTGATAAAATATTCTACAAAATAGTTATTTGCATTTTTCTTGTAGGACCAACCATAAGCGAGTTATAGAGTTGGATATAAATAATATTTAACAAAAATTTGCTTTAAAATAAAATGTTTGAAAAACTGAAATTAAACTAATTTAACTGTGTCTAACACTTTAGTAGAGAAAAAAGGAAAAGACATAAAAGTCACTAAAGGTTTCAGAGTTGTTTTTAGTTGTCATATTAATAACAATAACATTAATAATAATAATACTAATAGTAATAAATTTGCTTATATGCAAACGCTTAATTAAGGTAACAGTGTTTTGGTTTCTTGCTTATATCTCGAAAACAGTTACTTCTATCAATTTTTATCTTTTTACTAGAATTCAAGCTGACAAAATTTCCTACAAAATAGTTATTTGCATTTTTCATGTAGGACTAACCATAAGCGAGATATATGATTGAAAATAATTAATATTTAAAAAAAAAGTGCTTTAACAGAAAATGTCTTGTGATTTAAAATACACTTAATTTATTGGGTCCAATACTTTATTAGAAGAAAAAGGAAGTGACATAAAAGTCACTGAAGTCTTCAGAGTCGTTTTTAAATGCTGCAGTTTCGTCTTCGTCTCAAACATTGAAAACCTAATTACATTTTTGTTCAGTAACAGTCACAGTTTTCTTATTGGTTTTTTGCTTATATCTCGAAAACAGTTACTCCTATCAATTTTTATCTTTTTTTCAAAATTAAAGCTGATAAAATTTCCTACAAAATAGTTATTTGCATTTTTCTTGTAGGACCAACCATAAGCGAGTTATAGAGTTGGATATAAATAATATTTAACAAAAATTTGCTTTAAAATAAAATGTTTGAAAAACTGAAATTAAACTAATTTAATTGTGTCTAACACTTTAGTAGAGGAAAAAGAAGAAGACATAAAAGTCACTAAAGTTTTCAAAGTTGTCTTTAATCGTAATATTAATAACAATAACATTAATAATAATAATACTAATAGTACTAAATTTGCTAATATGCAAACGCTTAATTAAGGTAACAGTGTTTTGGTTTCTTGCTCATATCTCGAAAACAGTTACTCCTATCGACTTTTATCTTTTTACTAAAATTCAAGCTGATAAAATTTCCTACAAAATAATTATTTGCATTTTTTATGTAGGACTAACCATAAGCGAGATATAAGATTGAAAATAATTAATATTTAAAAAAGAAGTGCTTTAACAGAAAATGTCTTGTGATTTAAAATACACTTAATTTATTAGGTCCAATACTTTATTAGAAAAAAAGGGGGTGACATATAAGTCACTGAAGTCTTTAGAGTCGATTTTAAATGCTGCATTTTCGTCTTCGTCTCAAACATTGAAAACTGAATTACATTTTTGTGCTGAAACGGTAACAGTTTTTACATTGGTTTTTTGCTTATATCTCGAAAACAGTTACTCCTATCAATTTTTATCTTTCTGTCAAAATTAAAGCTGATAAAATTTCCTACAAAATAGATATTTGCATTTTTCTTGTAGGATCAACCATAAGCGAGTTATAGAGTTGGATATAAATAATATTTAACAAAAATTTGCTTTAAAATAAAATGTTTGAAAAACTGAAATTAAACTAATTTAATTGTGTCTAACACTTTAGTAGAGGAAAAAAAAAAGGACATAAAAGTTACTAAAGGTTTCAAAGTTGTCTTTAATCGTCATATTAATAACAATAACATTAATAATAATAATACTAATAGTATTAAATTTGCTTATATGCAAACGCTTAATTAAGGTAACAGTGTTTTGGTTTCTTGCTCATATCTCGAAAACAGTTACTCCTATCAATTTTTATCTTTTTTTCAATATTAAAGCTGATAACATTTCCTACAAAATAGTTATTTGCATTTTTCTTGTGGGACCAACCATAAGCGAGTTATAAAGTTGGATATAAATAATATTTAACAAAAACTTGCCTAAAAATACTAAGCTTTAATTTAGAAAGAAATTCATTATTATAAGTATTATTATTATTATTATTATTATTATTATTATTATTATTATTATTATTATTATTACTATTATTATTATTATTATTATTACTATTATTATTATTATAATTATTATTATTATTAACTTTTGTATAGTAAATGTTTTTATACCAGTTTTAAAATGAGATATTAATTTTAGACAATTTCTTGCCTAAAAATACAGATCACAGATGATTTCTTGCATAGAAATGAGAAAGCGCTCATATAACACACAAAATAAGCTTCATTTATGCTTAGAAAAACTAAGCTTTAATTTAGAAAGAAATTTATTATTATAAGTATTATTATCATTATTATTATTATTATTATTATTATTATTATTGTTTCTTTTATTACTATTATTATTATTATTATTATTATTATTATTATTATTATTATTATTATTATTATTAACTTTTGTATAGTAAATGTTTTTATACCAGTTTTAAAATGAGTTATTAATTTTATTCAATTTCTTGCCTAAAAACACAGATCACAGATGATCTCTTGCATAGAAATGAGAAAACGCTCATATAACACACAAAATAAGCATCATTTTTGCTTAGAAAAACTAAGCTTTAATTTAGAAAGAAATTCATTATTATAAGTATTATTATCATTATTATTATTATTATTATTATTATTATTATTATTATTATTATTATTACTATTATTATTATTATTATTATTATTATTATTATTATTATTATTATTATTATTATTATTATTATTATTATTATTATTATTATTAACTTTTGTATAGTAAATGTTTTTATACCAGTTTTAAAATGAGTTATTAATTTTAGACAATTTCTTGCCTAAAAATACAGATCACAGATGATTTCTTGCATAGAAATGAGAAAGCGCTCATATAACACACAAAATAAGCTTCATTTTTGCTTAGAAAACTAAGCTTACTTTTATTTCTATTATTATTTTTATTATTATTATTATTATTATTATTATTATTATTATTATTATTATTATTATTATTATTATTATTATTATTATTATTATTGTTATTATTATTATTATTATTATTATTGTTATTATTATTATTATTATTAAAAACTTATATTAAACAGACAGAAAACGTCGTATTCTGACACAAAAAAACGAATTACGTTATAGACTTGACGAGAACGGCGTATCTCGGACTCTTATAGGGTCAAAAATTATCAGTTTGGATTAAAACAAATTATTTTTGTTGACTCTCAGTCTGAATTGTTCATCAGTTCAAACAAAAACGGCTTACTTTAGACGATCTTTTGCTTTGAACATGAAAACTTACATCGAACAGACTAAAAACGTATTAATCTGGCATAAAAGAGCAATTTATGTATCACTTTGGATAAAGGCAGCTAATCCTATTCGTTTCATTGCTTAAAATAGACAAAATTGTTAATAAATCTAACAAAAACGCTGTATTCTAGCACAAAATACTAATTACATTATAGTTTCGACGAGAATAGCTTATTTGGAATGATTCTATGCTTCCAAACGAGTAAATTTTTAATAAACAGATGCCAAACATCATGTTTTGTCCTATAAAGACATTTTATATTGCAGTTTGTATTAAAACAAAATATTTTCGTTGATTCTTTGTTAGAAGCAGCAAACCTAACATTAAAGAATCTGAAAACTTTGTATTCGGACACAAACCACCGAATTTTGTTTCAGTTTAGACAAAAACGGTTGATTTTCGACAATATTTTGCTTTGAACAAGAAAGCTTATATCAAACTGACTAAAAACGTCTTATTTTAGCACAAAACAAAAGATTTGCGTTATAGTCTTAACGAGAGCTGTTAATTTCAAACGGTTCTATGCTTTGAAACGAGTAAACTTTCACTGTACAGAGGAAAAACATCTTATTTCGCCTTTTAAAAACGATTCATGCCACAGTTTAGATAAAAACCAATTATTTTCGTTAATTCATTGTTACAAACAAGAAACCTTACATCAAAGAAACTGAAAACCCCTTATTTAGGCACAGAAATTCGAATTACGTTTCAGTCTGGACAAAAACTGCTTATTTTAGACGATCCTTTGTTTTGAACACGAAAACTTACATTAAAAAGATTAAAAACGTCTTATTCTGGCTGAAAACTGCAAATTATATATTACTCAAGATAAAAGCAATTTATCCTGATTACTCCTTTACTTAGAATAGAGTAAACTTGTATAAAACTTAATGAAAACTTGAAATTTCGTCTCAAAGAAATAATTTACGTTATAGTTTTGACCAGCACTGTTTATTTCAAACGAAATTATGATTCGAAACTAATGAACTTTTATGGGGCAGATGCAAAACCACATATTACCATATAAAGCGTTGTTTTAAAGCAAAGTATTACCTTTTGCAACAAGAAATTTTACGTCAAAGAAACTGAAAACTTCGTATCCATACATAAATAAACGATTCCTTGCTATAAACAAGAAAAATTTTATCAAGCATATTGAAAACGTCTTATTCTCGAAAATAAGAGCAAATTATGTATCAGTTTTAACAAAAGCGGATTACTCTGTTTGATTCTATGCTTAGAGTAGAGTAAACTACTATAAAACGTAATGAAAACTCTATATTCAAGCTCAAAAGAACAAATTACGTTATAGTTTTGACAAAAAAAAATATTTCGGACGATTACATACTTCGAAGTAAGCAAACTTTAATTGAACATGTGCAAAAGCTAATACTTTGCTTTAAAATAATGATTTATGTGGTAATATGGTATTTTGCATCTGTCCTATAAAAGTTTACCCGTTTCGCTCCATTGAATCATTAGAAATAAATTATTTTGACACAACAACACAAATAATTTGTTTTTGTTTAAACTGTAACATAAGTCGCTTTTATAAAACGAACTAAGACGTTTGGCATCTGCTTAGTGAAAGTTTTCTCGTTTGGGGGCATAAAATCGTTTGAAATTAACAGTTCTGGTCAAAACTATTACGTAAATTATTTCTTTGTATCACTTTAAAGATTTGCGTTATAGTCTTGACGAGAACTGTTAATTTCAAACGATTCTATGCTTTGAAACCAGTATACTTTCACTGAACAGAGGCAAAACGTCTGATTTCGCCTTTAAAAAACGATTTATGTCACAGTTTGGATTAAAACCAATGATTTTCGTTTATTCATTGTTACAAACAAGAAACCTTACATCAAAGAAACTGAAAACCTCTTATTCAGGCCCAGAAAATCAAATTACGTTTCAGTCTGGACACAAATTGCTTATTTTAGACGATTCTTTCTTTTGAACACGAAAACTTACATTAAAAAGATTAAAAACGTCTTATTCTGGCTCAAAACTGCAAATTATGTATTACTTTGGATAAAAGCAGTTTATCCTGATTACTCCTTTGCTTAGAATAGAGCAAACTTGTATAAAACTTAATGAAAACTTTAAATTTCGTCTCAAAGAAATAATTTACGTTATAGTTTTGATCAGAACTGTTAATTTCAAACGATTTTATGCCCCCAAACGAGAAAACTTTCACTAAACAGATGCCAAACGTCTTAGTTCGTTTTATAAAAACGACATGTTACAGTTTAAACAAAAAAATTATTTTCGTTGTTGTGTCAAAATAATTTATTTCGAATGATTCAATGGAGCGAAACGAGTAAACTTTTATAGGACAGATGCAAAATACCATATTACCACATAAATCGTTATTTTAAAGCAAAGTATTAGCTTTTGCACTTGTTCAATTAAAGTTTGCTTACTTCGAAATATGTAGTCGTCCGAAATAATTTTTTTTTGTCAAAACTATAACGTAATTTGTTCTTTTGAGCTTGAATATAGAGTTTTCATTACGTTTTATAGTAGTTTACTCTACTCTAAGCATAGAATCAAACAGAGTAATCCGCTTTTGTTAAAACTGATACATAATTTGCTCTTATTTTTGAGAATAAGACATTTTCAATATGTTTGATAAAATTTTTCTTGTTTATAGCAAGGAATCGTTTAAAATAAGCTGTATTTGCCTAAACTGATACGTAATTCGATATTTGTGCATGGATACGATGTTTTCAGTTTCTTTGACGTGAAATTTCTTGTTGCAAAAGGTAATAATTTGCTTTAAAACATCGCTTTATATTGTAATATGTGGTTTTGCATCTGCCCCATAAAAGTTCATTAGTTTCGAATCATAAAATCGTTTGAAATAAACAGTGCTGGTCAAAACTATAACGTAAATTATTT
>NC_087399.1:16391016-16621016 GCF_031307605.1 Tribolium castaneum
TTTAATATAAGTTTTTAATAATAATAATAATAATAATAATAATAATAATAATAATAATAATAATAATAATAATAATAATAATAATAATAATAATAATAATAATAATAATAATAATAACAATAATAATAATAATAATAATAATAATAATAATAATAATAATAATAGTAATAGTAACAAAAGTAATAATAATAATAATACTTTTAAAAAGGAAAAATGGAGCTTATTTTGTGTGTTACATGAGCGTTTTCTCATTTTTATGCAAAAGATCATGTGTGATCTGTGTTTTTAGGCAATCTAAGCCATTTTATAGTTTTTAATATTTAACAAAAATTTGCTTTAAAATAAAATGTTTGAAAAACCGAAATTAAACTAAATTAATTGTGTCTAACACTTTAGTAGAGGAAAAAGGAGGAGACATAAAAGTCACTAAAGTCTTAAAGTTGTCTTTAGTCGTCATATATAATAACAATAACATTTATAATAACAATACTAATAGTACTAAATTTGCTTATATGCAAGCGCTTAATTAAGGTAACAGTTTTTTTGTTTTTTGCCTATATCTCGAAAACAGTTACTCCTATCAATTTTTACTTTTTCACCAAAATTAAAGGTGATAAAATTTCCTACAAAATAGTTATTTGCATTTTTCATGTAGAACTAACCATAAGCGAGATATAAGTTTGAAAATAATTATTAATTAAAAAAAAGTGTTTTAACAGAAAATGTCTTGTGATTTAAAATACACTTAATTTGTTGGGTCCAATACTTTATTAGAAGAAAAAGGAGGTGACATAAAAGTCACTGAAGTCTTCAGAGTCGTTTTTAAATGGTGCATTTTTGACTTCGTCTCAAACATTGAAAATTGAATTACATTTTTGTTCAGTAACAGTTACAGTTTTCTTATTGGTTTTTTGCTTATATCTCGAAAACAGTTACTTCTATCAAATTTTATCTTTCTTTCAAAATTAAAGCTGATAAAATTTCCAACAAAATAGTTATTTACATTTTTCTTGTAGGACCAAGCATAAACGAGTTATAGAGTTGGATATAAATAATATTTAACAAAAATTTGCTTTAAAATAAAATGCTTGAAAAACCGGAATTAAACTAAATTAATTGTGTCTAACACTTTAGTAGAGGAAAAAGGAGAAGACATAAAAGTCACTAAATGTTTCAGAGTCGTCTTTAGTCGTCATATTAATAACAATAACATTAATAATAATAATACTAATAGTACTAAATTTACTTATATGCAAACGCTTAATTAACGTAACATTTTTTTGGTTTCTTGCTTATATCTCAAAAACAGTTACTCCTATCAATTTTTATCTTTTTTTCAAAATTAAAGCTAATAAAATTTCCTACAAAATAGTTATTTGCATTTTTTTGTAGGACCAACCATAAGCGAGGTATAGAGTTGGATATAAATAATATTTAACAAAAATTTGCTTTAAAATAAAATGTTTGAAAAACCGAAATTAAACTAAATTAATTGAGTCTAACACTTTAGTAGAGGAAAAAGAAAAAGACATAAAAGTCACTAAAAGTTTCAGAGTTGTCTTTAGTTGTCATATTAATAACAATAACATTAATAATAATAATACTAATAGTACTAAATTTGCTTATATGCAAACGCTTAATTAAGGTAACAGTGTTTTGGTTTCTTGCTTATGTCTCGAAAACAGTTACTCCTATCAATTTTTATCTTTTTACTAAAATTCAAGCTGATAAAATTTCCTACAAAATAGTTATTTGCATTTTTCATGTAGGACTAACCATAAGCGAGATATATGACTGAAAATAATTAATATTTAAAAAAAAAGTGCTTTAACAGAAAATGTCTTGTGATTTAAAATACACTTAATTTATTGGGTCCAATACTTTATTAGAAGAAAAAGGAAGTGACATAAAAGTCACTGAAGTCTTCAGAGTCGTTTTTAAATGCTGCAGTTTCGTCTTCGTCTCAAACATTGAAAACCGAATTACATTTTTGTTCAGTAACAGTCACAGTTTTCTTATTGGTTTTTTGCTTATATCTCGAAAACAGTTACTCCTATCAATTTTTATCTTTCTTTCAAAATTAAAGCTGATAAAATTTCCTACAAAATAGTTATTTGCATTTTTCTTGTAGGACCAACAATAAGCGAGTTATAGAGTTGGATATAAATAATATTTAACAAAAATTTGCTTTAAAATAAAATGTTTGAAAAACTGAAATTAAACTAATTTAATTGTGTCTAACACTTTAGTAGAGGAAAAAGAAGAAGACATAAAAGTCACTAAAGGTTTCAACGTTGTCTTTAATCGTCATATTAATAACATTAACATTAATAATAATAATACTAATAGTACTAAATTTGCTTATATGCAAACGCTTAATTAAGGTAACAGTGTTTTGGTTTCTTGCTCATATCTCGAAAACAGTTACTCCTATCAATTTTTATCTTTCTTTCAAAATTAAAGCTGATAACATTTCCTACAAAATAGTTATTTGCATTTTTCTTGTAGGACCAACCATAAGCGAGTTATAAAGTTGGATATAAATAATATTTAACAAAAACTTGCTTAAAAATAAAATGTTTGAAATACTGAAATTAAACTAAATTAATTGTGTCTAACACTTTAGTAGAGAAAAAAGAAAAAGACATAAAAGTCACCAAAGTCTTCAGAATCGTTTTTAGTCGTCATATTAATAACAATAACATTAATAATAATAATACTAATAGTACTAAATCTGCTTATATGCAAGCGCTTTATTAAGGTAACAGTTTTTTGGTTTCTTGCTTATATCTCGATAACAGTTACTCCTATGAATTTTTGTCTTTCTTTCAAAATTAAAGCTGATAAAATATTCTACAAAATAGTTATTTGCATTTTTCTTGTAGGACCAACCATAAGCGAGTTATAGAGTTGGATATAAATAATATTTAACAAAAATTTGCTTTAAAATAAAATGTTTGAAAAACTGAAATTAAACTAATTTAACTGTGTCTAACACTTTAGTAGAGAAAAAAGGAAAAGACATAAAAGTCACTAAAGGTTTCAGAGTTGTTTTTAGTTGTCATATTAATAACAATAACATTAATAATAATAATACTAATAGTAATAAATTTGCTTATATGCAAACGCTTAATTAAGGTAACAGTGTTTTGGTTTCTTGCTTATATCTCGAAAACAGTTACTTCTATCAATTTTTATCTTTTTACTAGAATTCAAGCTGACAAAATTTCCTACAAAATAGTTATTTGCATTTTTCATGTAGGACTAACCATAAGCGAGATATATGATTGAAAATAATTAATATTTAAAAAAAAAGTGCTTTAACAGAAAATGTCTTGTGATTTAAAATACACTTAATTTATTGGGTCCAATACTTTATTAGAAGAAAAAGGAAGTGACATAAAAGTCACTGAAGTCTTCAGAGTCGTTTTTAAATGCTGCAGTTTCGTCTTCGTCTCAAACATTGAAAACCTAATTACATTTTTGTTCAGTAACAGTCACAGTTTTCTTATTGGTTTTTTGCTTATATCTCGAAAACAGTTACTCCTATCAATTTTTATCTTTTTTTCAAAATTAAAGCTGATAAAATTTCCTACAAAATAGTTATTTGCATTTTTCTTGTAGGACCAACCATAAGCGAGTTATAGAGTTGGATATAAATAATATTTAACAAAAATTTGCTTTAAAATAAAATGTTTGAAAAACTGAAATTAAACTAATTTAATTGTGTCTAACACTTTAGTAGAGGAAAAAGAAGAAGACATAAAAGTCACTAAAGTTTTCAAAGTTGTCTTTAATCGTAATATTAATAACAATAACATTAATAATAATAATACTAATAGTACTAAATTTGCTAATATGCAAACGCTTAATTAAGGTAACAGTGTTTTGGTTTCTTGCTCATATCTCGAAAACAGTTACTCCTATCGACTTTTATCTTTTTACTAAAATTCAAGCTGATAAAATTTCCTACAAAATAATTATTTGCATTTTTTATGTAGGACTAACCATAAGCGAGATATAAGATTGAAAATAATTAATATTTAAAAAAGAAGTGCTTTAACAGAAAATGTCTTGTGATTTAAAATACACTTAATTTATTAGGTCCAATACTTTATTAGAAAAAAAGGGGGTGACATATAAGTCACTGAAGTCTTTAGAGTCGATTTTAAATGCTGCATTTTCGTCTTCGTCTCAAACATTGAAAACTGAATTACATTTTTGTGCTGAAACGGTAACAGTTTTTACATTGGTTTTTTGCTTATATCTCGAAAACAGTTACTCCTATCAATTTTTATCTTTCTGTCAAAATTAAAGCTGATAAAATTTCCTACAAAATAGATATTTGCATTTTTCTTGTAGGATCAACCATAAGCGAGTTATAGAGTTGGATATAAATAATATTTAACAAAAATTTGCTTTAAAATAAAATGTTTGAAAAACTGAAATTAAACTAATTTAATTGTGTCTAACACTTTAGTAGAGGAAAAAAAAAAGGACATAAAAGTTACTAAAGGTTTCAAAGTTGTCTTTAATCGTCATATTAATAACAATAACATTAATAATAATAATACTAATAGTATTAAATTTGCTTATATGCAAACGCTTAATTAAGGTAACAGTGTTTTGGTTTCTTGCTCATATCTCGAAAACAGTTACTCCTATCAATTTTTATCTTTTTTTCAATATTAAAGCTGATAACATTTCCTACAAAATAGTTATTTGCATTTTTCTTGTGGGACCAACCATAAGCGAGTTATAAAGTTGGATATAAATAATATTTAACAAAAACTTGCCTAAAAATAAAATGTTTGAAATACTGAAATTAAACTAAATTAATTGTGTCTAACACTTTAGTAGAGAAAAAAGAAAAAGACATAAAAATCACCAAAGTCTTCAGAATCGTTTTTAGTCGTCATATTAATAACAATAACATTAATAATAATAATACTAATAGTACTAAATCTGCTTATATGCAAGCGCTTTATTAAGGTAACAGTTTTTTGGTTTCTTGCTTATATCTCGAAAACAGTTACTCCTATGAATTTTTGTCTTTTTTTCAAAATTAAAGCTGATAAAATTTCCTACAAAATAGTTATTTGCATTTTTCTTGTAGGACCAACCATAAGCGAGTTATAGAGTTGGATATAAATAATTTTTAACAAAAATTTGCTTTAAAATAAAATGTTTGAAAAACTGAAATTAAACTAATTTAATTGTGTCTAACACTTTAGTAGAGGAAAAAGGAAAGGACATAAAAGTCACTAAAGGTTTCAGAGTTGTCTTTAGTTGTCATATTAATAACAATAACATTAATAATAATAATACTAATAGTACTAAATTTGCTTATATGCAAACGCTTAATTAAGGTAACAGTGTTTTGGTTTCTTGCTCATATCTCGAAAACAGTTACTCCTATCAATTTTTATCTTTTTTTCAAAATTAAAGCTGATAACATTTCCTACAAAATAGTTATTTGCATTTTTCATGTAGGACTAACCATAAGCGAGATATATGATTGAAAATAATTATTATTTAAAAAAAAAGTGCTTTAACAGAAAATGTCTTGTGATTTAAAATACACTTAATTTATTGGGTCCAATACTTTATTAGAAGAAAAAGGAAGTGACATAAAAGTCACTGAAGTCTTCAGAGTCGTTTTTAAATGCTGCAGTTTCGTCTTCGTCTCAAACATTGAAAACCGAATTACATTTTTGTTCAGTAACAGTCACAGTTTTCTTATTGGTTTTTTGCTTATATCTCGAAAACAGTTACTCCTATTAATTTTTATCTTTCTTTCAAAATTAAAGCTGATAAAATTTCCTACAAAATAGTTATTTGCATTCTTCTTGTAGGACCAACCATAAGCGAGTTATAGAGTTGGATATAAATAATATTTAACAAAAATTTGCTTTAAAATAAAATGTTTGAAAAACTGAAATTAAACTAATTTAATTGTGTCTAACACTTTAGTAGAGGAAAAAGAAGAAGACATAAAAGTCACTAAAGGTTTCAAAGTTGTCTTTAATCGTCATATTAATAACAATAACATTAATAATAATAATACTAATAGTACTAAATTTGCTTATATGCAAACGCTTAATTAAGGTAACAGTGTTTTGGTTTCTTGCTCATATCTCGAAAACAGTTACTCCTATCAATTTTTATCTTTTTACTAAAATTTAAGCTGATAAAATTTCCTACAAAATAGTTATTTGCATTTTTTATGTAGGACTAACCATAAGCGAGATATAAGATTGAAAATAATTAATATTTAAAAAAGAAGTGCTTTAACAGAAAATGTCTTGTGATTTAAAATACACTTAATTTATTAGGTCCAATACTTTATTAGAAAAAAAAGGGGGTGACATATAAGTCACTGAAGTCTTCAGAGTCGATTTTAAATGCTGCATTTTCGTCTTCGTCTCAAACATTGAAAACTGAATTACATTTTGGTTTTGAAACGGTAACAGTTTTTACTTTGGTTTTTTGCTTATATCTCGAAAACAGTTACTCCTATCAATTTTTATCTTTCTTTCAAAATTAAAGCTGATAACATTTCCTACAAAATAGTTATTTGCATTTTTCTTGTAGGACCAACCATAAGCGAGTTATAAAGTTGGATATAAATAATATTTAACAAAAACTTGCTTAAAAATAAAATGTTTGAAATACTGAAATTAAACTAAATTAATTGTGTCTAACACTTTAGTAGAGAAAAAAGAAAAGGACATAAAAGTCACCAAAGTCTTCAGAATCGTTTTTAGTCGTCATATTAATAACAATAACATTAATAATAATAATACTAATAGTACTAAATCTGCTTATATGCAAGCGCTTTATTAAGGTAACAGTTTTTTGGTTTCTTGCTTATATCTCGAAAACAGTTACTCCTATGAATTTTTGTCTTTCTTTCAAAATTAAAGCTGATAAAATATTCTACAGAATAGTTATTTGCATTTTTCTTGTAGGACCAACCATAAGCGAAGTCTTCAGAGTCGATTTTAAATGCTGCATTTTCGTCTTCGTCTCAAACATTGAAAACTGAATTACATTTTTGTTTTGAAACGGTAACAGTTTTTACTTTGGTTTTTTGCTTATATTATAATCTCGAAAACAGTTACTCCTATCAATTTTTATCTTTCTTTCAAAATTAAAGCTGATAACATTTTCTACAAAATAATTATTTGCATTTTTTTTGTAAGACCAACCATAAGCGAGTTATAAAGTTGGATATAAATAATATTTAACAAAAACTTGCTTAAAAATAAAATGTTTGAAATACTGAAATTAAACTAAATTAATTGTGTCTAACACTTTAGTAGAGAAAAAAGAAAAAGACATAAAAGTCACCAAAGTCTTCAGAATCGTTTTTAGTCGTCATATTAATAACAATAACATTAATAATAATAATACTAATAGTACTAAATCTGCTTATATGCAAGCGCTTTATTAAGGTAACAGTTTTTTGGTTTCTTGCTTATATCTCGAAAACAGTTACTCCTATGAATTTTTGTCTTTCTTTCAAAATTAAAGCTGATAAAATATTCTACAAAATAGTTATTTGCATTTTTCTTGTAGGACCAACCATAAGCGAGTTATAGAGTTGGATATAAATAATATTTAACAAAAATTTGCTTTAAAATAAAATGTTTGAAAAACGGAAATTAAACTAATTTAACTGTGTCTAACACTTTAGTAGAGAAAAAAGGAAAAGACATAAAAGTCACTAAAGGTTTCAGAGTTGTCTTTAGTTGTCATATTAATAACAATAACATTAATAATAATAATACTAATAGTACTAAATTTGCTTATATGCAAGCGCTTTATTAAGGTAACAGATTTTTGGTTTCTTGCTTATATCTCGAAAACAGTTACTCCTATGAATTTTTGTCTTTCTTTCAAAATTAAAGCTGATAAAATATTCTACAAAATAGTTATTTGCATTTTTCTTGTAGGACCAACCATAAGCGAGTTATAGAGTTGGATATAAATAATATTTAACAAAAATTTGCTTTAAAATAAAATGTTTGAAAAACGGAAATTAAACTAATTTAACTGTGTCTAACACTTTAGTAGAGAAAAAAGGAAAAGACATAAAAGTCACTAAAGGTTTCAGAGTTGTCTTTAGTTGTCATATTAATAACAATAACATTAATAATAATAATACTAATAGTACTAAATTTGCTTATATGCAAACGCTTAATTAAGGTAACAGTGTTTTGGTTTCTTGCTTATATCTCGAAAACAGTTACTCCTATCAATTTTTATCTTTTTACTAAAATTCAAGCTGATAAAATTTCCTACAAAATAGTTATTTGCATTTTTCATGTAGGACTAACCATAAGCGAGATATATGATTGAAAATAATTAATATTTAAAAAAAAAGTGCTTTAACAGAAAATGTCTTGTGATTTAAAATACACTTAATTTATTGGGTCCAATACTTTATTAGAAGAAAAAGGAAGTGACATAAAAGTCACTGAAGTCTTCAGAGTCGTTTTTAAATGCTGCAGTTTCGTCTTCGTCTCAAACATTGAAAACTGAATTACATTTTTGTTCAGTAACAGTCACAGTTTTCTTATTGGTTTTTTGCTTATATCTCGAAAACAGTTACTCCTATGAATTTTTTTCTTTCTGTCAAAATTAAAGCTGATAAAATTTCCTACAAAATAGTTATTTGCATTTTTCTTGTAGGACCAACCATAAGCGAGTTATAGAGTTGGATATAAATAATATTTAACAAAAATTTGCTTTAAAATAAAATGTTTGAAAAACTGAAATTAAACTAATTTAATTGTGTCTAACACTTTAGTAGAGGAAAAAGAAGAAGACATAAAAGTTACTAAAAGTTTCAAAGTTGTCTTTAATCGTCATATTAATAACAATAACATTAATAATAATAATACTAATAGTACTAAATTTGCTTATATGCAAACGCTTAATTAAGGTAACAGTGTTTTGGTTTCTTGCTCATATCTCGAAAACAGTTATTCCTATCAATTTTTATCTTTTTACTAAAATTCAAGCTGATAAAATTTCCTACAAAATAGTTATTTGCATTTTTTATGTAGGACTAACCATAAGCGAGATATAAGATTGAAAATAATTAATATTTAAAAAAGAAGTGCTTTAACAGAAAATGTCTTGTGATTTAAAATACACTTAATTTATTAGGTCCAATACTTTATTAAAAAAAAAAAGGGGGTGACATATAAGTCACTGAAGTCTTCAGAGTCGATTTTAAATGCTGCATTTTCGTCTTCGTCTCAAACATTGAAAACTGAATTACATTTTTGTTCTGAAACGGTAACAGTTTTTAGTTTGGTTTTTTGCTTATATCTCGAAAACAGTTACTCCTATCAATTTTTATCTTTCTTTCAAAATTAAAGCTGATAACATTTTCTACAAAATAGTTATTTGCATTTTTTTTGTAAGACCAACCATAAGCGAGTTATAAAGTTGGATATAAATAATATTTAACAAAAACTTGCTTAAAAATAAAATGTTTGAAATACTGAAATTAAACTAAATTAATTGTGTCTAACACTTTAGTAGAGAAAAAAGAAAAAGACATAAAAGTCACCAAAGTCTTCAGAATCGTTTTTAGTCGTCATATTAATAACAATAACATTAATAATAATAATACTAATAGTACTAAATCTGCTTATATGCAAGCGCTTTATTAAGGTAACAGTTTTTTGGTTTCTTGCTTATATCTCGAAAACAGTTACTCCTATGAATTTTTGTCTTTCTTTCAAAATTAAAGCTGATAAAATATTCTACAAAATAGTTATTTGCATTTTTCTTGTTGGACCAACCATAAGCGAGTTATAGAGTTGGATATAAATAATATTTAACAAAAATTTGCTTTAAAATAAAATGTTTAAAAAACGGAAATTAAACTAATTTAACTGTGTCTAACACTTTAGTAGAGAAAAAAGGAAAAGACATAAAAGTCACTAAAGGTTTCAGAGTTGTCTTTAGTTGTCATATTAATAACAATAACATTAATAATAATAATACTAATAGTACTAAATTTGCTTATATGCAAACGCTTAATTAAGGTAACAGTGTTTTGGTTTCTTGCTTATATCTCGAAAACAGTTACTCCTATCAATTTTTATCTTTTTACTAAAATTCAAGCTGATAAAATTTCCTACAAAATAGTTATTTGCATTTTTCATGTAGGACTAACCATAAGCGAGATATATGATTGAAAATAATTAATATTTAAAAAAGAAGTGCTTTAACAGAAAATGTCTTGTGATTTAAAATACACATAATTTATTGGGTCCAATACTTTATTAGAAGAAAATGGAAGTGACATAAAAGTCACTGAAGTCTTCAGAGTCGTTTTTAAATGCTGCAGTTTCGTCTTCGTCTCAAACATTGAAAACTGAATTACATTTTTGTTCAGTAACAGTCACAGTTTTCTTATTGGTTTTTTGCTTATATCTCGAAAACTGTTACTCCTATCAATTTTTATCTTTCTGTCAAAATTAAAGCTGATAAAATTTCCTACAAAATAGTTATTTGCATTTTTCTTGTAGGACCAACCATAAGCGAGTTATAGAGTTGGATATAAATAATATTCAACAAAAATTTGCTTTAAAATAAAATGTTTGAAAAACTGAAATTAAACTAATTTAATTGTGTCTAACACTTTAGTAGAGGAAAAAGAAGAAGACATAAAAGTCACTAAAGATTTCAAAGTTGTCTTTAATCGTCATATTAATAACAATAACATTAATAATAATAATACTAATAGTACTAAATTTGCTTATATGCAAACGCTTAATTAAGGTAACAGTGTTTTGGTTTCTTGCTCATATCTCGAAAACAGTTACTCCTATCAATTTTTATCTTTTTACTAAAATTCAAGCTGATAAAATTTCCTACAAAATAGTTATTTGCATTTTTTATGTAGGACTAACCATAAGCGAGATATAAGATTGAAAATAATTAATATTTAAAAAAGAAGTGCTTTAACAGAAAATGTCTTGTGATTTAAAATACACTTAATTTATTAGGTCCAATACTTTATTAAAAAAAAAAGGGGGTGACATATAAGTCACTGAAGTCTTCAGAGTCGATTTTAAATGCTGCATTTTCGTCTTCGTCTCAAACATTGAAAACTGAATTACATTTTTGTTCTGAAACGGTAACAGTTTTTACTTTGGTTTTTTGCTTATATCTCGAAAACAGTTACTCCTAACAATTTTTATTTTTCTTTCAAAATTAAAGCTGATAACATTTCCTACAAAATAGTTATTTGCATTTTTCTTGTAAGACCAACCATAAGCGAGTTATAAAGTTATATATAAATAATATTTAACAAAAACTTGCTTAAAAATAAAATGTTTGAAATACTGAAATTAAACTAAATTAATTGTGTCTAACACTTTAGTAGAGAAAAAAGAAAAGGACATAAAAGTCACCAAAGTCTTCAGAATCGTTTTTAGTCGTCATATTAATAACAATAACATTAATAATAATAATACTAATAGTACTAAATCTGCTTATATGCAAGCGCTTTATTAAGGTAACAGTTTTTTGGTTTCTTGCTTATATCTCGAAAACAGTTACTCCTATGAATTTTTGTCTTTCTTTCAAAATTAAAGCTGATAAAATATTCTACAGAATAGTTATTTGCATTTTTCTTGTAGGACCAACCATAAGCGAAGTCTTCAGAGTCGATTTTAAATGCTGCATTTTCGTCTTCGTCTCAAACATTGAAAACTGAATTACATTTTTGTTTTGAAACGGTAACAGTTTTTACTTTGGTTTTTTGCTTATATTATAATCTCGAAAACAGTTACTCCTATCAATTTTTATCTTTCTTTCAAAATTAAAGCTGATAACATTTTCTACAAAATAATTATTTGCATTTTTTTTGTAAGACCAACCATAAGCGAGTTATAAAGTTGGATATAAATAATATTTAACAAAAACTTGCTTAAAAATAAAATGTTTGAAATACTGAAATTAAACTAAATTAATTGTGTCTAACACTTTAGTAGAGAAAAAAGAAAAAGACATAAAAGTCACCAAAGTCTTCAGAATCGTTTTTAGTCGTCATATTAATAACAATAACATTAATAATAATAATACTAATAGTACTAAATCTGCTTATATGCAAGCGCTTTATTAAGGTAACAGTTTTTTGGTTTCTTGCTTATATCTCGAAAACAGTTACTCCTATGAATTTTTGTCTTTCTTTCAAAATTAAAGCTGATAAAATATTCTACAAAATAGTTATTTGCATTTTTCTTGTAGGACCAACCATAAGCGAGTTATAGAGTTGGATATAAATAATATTTAACAAAAATTTGCTTTAAAATAAAATGTTTGAAAAACGGAAATTAAACTAATTTAACTGTGTCTAACACTTTAGTAGAGAAAAAAGGAAAAGACATAAAAGTCACTAAAGGTTTCAGAGTTGTCTTTAGTTGTCATATTAATAACAATAACATTAATAATAATAATACTAATAGTACTAAATTTGCTTATATGCAAGCGCTTTATTAAGGTAACAGTTTTTTGGTTTCTTGCTTATATCTCGAAAACAGTTACTCCTATGAATTTTTGTCTTTCTTTCAAAATTAATGCTGATAAAATATTCTACAAAATAGTTATTTGCATTTTTCTTGTAGGACCAACCATAAGCGAGTTATAGAGTTGGATATAAATAATATTTAACAAAAATTTGCTTTAAAATAAAATGTTTGAAAAACGGAAATTAAACTAATTTAACTGTGTCTAACACTTTAGTAGAGAAAAAAGGAAAAGACATAAAAGTCACTAAAGGTTTCAGAGTTGTCTTTAGTTGTCATATTAATAACAATAACATTAATAATAATAATACTAATAGTACTAAATTTGCTTATATGCAAACGCTTAATTAAGGTAACAGTGTTTTGGTTTCTTGCTTATATCTCGAAAACAGTTACTCCTATCAATTTTTATCTTTTTACTAAAATTCAAGCTGACAAAATTTCCTACAAAATAGTTATTTGCATTTTTCATGTAGGACTAACCATAAGCGAGATATATGATTGAAAATAATTAATATTTAAAAAAAAAGTGCTTTAACAGAAAATGTCTTGTGATTTAAAGTACACTTAATTTATTGGGTCCAATACTTTATTAGAAGAAAAAGGAAGTGACATAAAAGTCACTGAAGTCTTCAGAGTCGTTTTTAAATGCTGCAGTTTCGTCTTCGTCTCAAACATTGAAAACTGAATTACATTTTTGTTCAGTAACAGTCACAGTTTTCTTATTGGTTTTTTGCTTATATCTCGAAAACAGTTACTCCTATGAATTTTTTTCTTTCTGTCAAAATTAAAGCTGATAAAATTTCCTACAAAATAGTTATTTGCATTTTTCTTGTAGGACCAACCATAAGCGAGTTATAGAGTTGGATATAAATAATATTTAACAAAAATTTGCTTTAAAATAAAATGTTTGAAAAACTGAAATTAAACTAATTTAATTGTGTCTAACACTTTAGTAGAGGAAAAAGAAGAAGACATAAAAGTTACTAAAAGTTTCAAAGTTGTCTTTAATCGTCATATTAATAACAATAACATTAATAATAATAATACTAATAGTACTAAATTTGCTTATATGCAAACGCTTAATTAAGGTAACAGTGTTTTGGTTTCTTGCTCATATCTCGAAAACAGTTATTCCTATCAATTTTTATCTTTTTACTAAAATTCAAGCTGATAAAATTTCCTACAAAATAGTTATTTGCATTTTTTATGTAGGACTAACCATAAGCGAGATATAAGATTGAAAATAATTAATATTTAAAAAAGAAGTGCTTTAACAGAAAATGTCTTGTGATTTAAAATACACTTAATTTATTAGGTCCAATACTTTATTAAAAAAAAAAGGGGGTGACATATAAGTCACTGAAGTCTTCAGAGTCGATTTTAAATGCTGCATTTTCGTCTTCGTCTCAAACATTGAAAACTGAATTACATTTTTGTTCTGAAACGGTAACAGTTTTTACTTTGGTTTTTTGCTTATATCTCGAAAACAGTTACTCCTATCAATTTTTATTTTTCTTTCAAAATTAAAGCTGATAACATTTCCTACAAAATAGTTATTTGCATTTTTTTTGTAAGACCAACCATAAGCGAGTTATAAAGTTGGATATAAATAATATTTAACAAAAACTTGCTTAAAAATAAAATGTTTGAAATACTGAAATTAAACTAAATTAATTGTGTCTAACACTTTAGTAGAGAAAAAAGAAAAAGACATAAAAGTCACCAAAGTCTTCAGAATCGTTTTTAGTCGTCATATTAATAACAATAACATTAATAATAATAATACTAATAGTACTAAATCTGCTTATATGCAAGCGCTTTATTAAGGTAACAGTTTTTTGGTTTCTTGCTTATATCTCGAAAACAGTTACTCCTATGAATTTTTGTCTTTCTTTCAAAATTAAAGCTGATAAAATATTCTACAAAATAGTTATTTGCATTTTTCTTGTTGGACCAACCATAAGCGAGTTATAGAGTTGGATATAAATAATATTTAACAAAAATTTGCTTTAAAATAAAATGTTTAAAAAACGGAAATTAAACTAATTTAACTGTGTCTAACACTTTAGTAGAGAAAAAAGGAAAAGACATAAAAGTCACTAAAGGTTTCAGAGTTGTCTTTAGTTGTCATATTAATAACAATAACATTAATAATAATAATACTAATAGTACTAAATTTGCTTATATGCAAACGCTTAATTAAGGTAACAGTGTTTTGGTTTCTTGCTTATATCTCGAAAACAGTTACTCCTATCAATTTTTATCTTTTTACTAAAATTCAAGCTGATAAAATTTCCTACAAAATAGTTATTTGCATTTTTCATGTAGGACTAACCATAAGCGAGATATATGATTGAAAATAATTAATATTTAAAAAAAAAGTGCTTTAACAGAAAATGTCTTGTGATTTAAAATACACTTAATTTATTGGGTCCAATACTTTATTAGAAGAAAAAGGAAGTGACATAAAAGTCACTGAAGTCTTCAGAGTCGTTTTTAAATGCTGCAGTTTCGTCTTCGTCTCAAACATTGAAAACCGAATTACATTTTTGTTCAGTAACAGTCACAGTTTTCTTATTGGTTTTTTGCTTATATCAAGAAAACAGTTACTCCTATCAATTTTTATCTTTCTTTCAAAATTAAAGCTGATAAAATTTCCTACAAAATAGTTAATTGCATTTTTCTTGTAGGACCAACCATAAGCGAGTTATAGAGTTGGATATAAATAATATTTAACAAAAATTTGCTTTAAAATAAAAGGTTTGAAAAACTGAAATTAAACTAATTTAATTGTGTCTAACACTTTAGTTGAGGAAAAAGAAGAAGACAAGAAAGACAAAAATTCATAGGAGTAACTGTTTTCGAGATATAAGCAAGAAACCAAAAAACTGTTACCTTAATAAAGCGCTTGCATATAAGCAGATTTAGTACTATTAGTATTATTATTATTATTAATGTTATTGTTATTAATATGACGACTAAAAACGATTTTGAAGACTTTGGTGACTTTTATGTCTTTTTCTTTTTTCTCTACGAAAGTGTTAGACACAATTAATTTAGTTTAATTTCAGTATTTCAAACATTTTATTTTTAAGCAAGTTTTTGTTAAATATTATTTATATCCAACTTTATAACTCGCTTATGGTTGGTCCTACAAGAAAAATGCAAATAACTATTTTGTAGGAAATGTTATCAGCTTTAATTTTGAAAGAAAGATAAAAATTGATAGGAGTAACTGTTTTCGAGATATAAGCAAAAAACCAAAGTAAAAACTGTTACCGTTTCAGAACAAAAATGTAATTCAGTATTCAATGTTTGAGACGAAGACGAAAATGCAGCATTTAAAATCGACTCTGAAGACTTCAGTGACTTATATGTCACTCCCTTTTTTTTCTAATAAAGTATTGGACCTAATAAATTAAGTGTATTTTAAATCACAAGACATTTTTTGTTAAAGCACTTCTTTTTTAAATATTAATTATTTTCAATCTTATATCTCGCTTATGGTTAGTCCTACATAAAAAATGCAAATAATTATTTTGTAGGAAATTTTATCAGCTTGAATTTTAGTAAAGAGATAAAAGTTGATAGGAGTAACAGTTTTCGAGATATAAGCAAGAAACCAAAACACTGTTACCTTAATTAAACGTTTGCATATAAGCAAATTTAGAACTATTAGTATTATTATTATTAATGTTATTGTTATTAATATGACAACTAAAGACAACTCTGAAACCTTTAGTGACTTTTATGTCTTTTCGTTTTTTCTCTACTAAAGTGTTAGACACAGTAAAATTAGTTTAATTTCAGTTTTTCAAACATCTTATTTTAAAGCAAATTTTTGTTAAATATTATTTATATCCAACTCTATAACTCGCTTATGGTTGGTCCTACAAGAAAAATGCAAATAACTATTTTGTAGAATATTTTATCAGCTTTGATTTTGAAAGAAAGACAAAAATTCATAGGAGTAACTGTTTTCGAGATATAAGCAAGAAACCAAAAAACTGTTACCTTAATAAAGCGCTTGCATATAAGCAGATTTAGTACTATTAGTATTATTATTATTAATGTTATTGTTATTAATATGACGACTAAAAACGATTCTGAAGACTTTGGTGACTTTTATGTCTTTTTCTTTTTTCTCTACTAAAGTGTTAGACACAATTAATTTAGTTTAATTTCAGTATTTCAAACATTTTATTTTTAAGCAAGTTTTTGTTAAATATTATTTATATCCAACTTTATAACTCGCTTATGGTTGGTCCTACAAGAAAAATGCAAATAACTATTTTGTAGGAAATGTTATCAGCTTTAATTTTGACAGAAAGATAAAAATTGATAGGAGTAACTGTTTTCGAGATATAAGCAAAAAACCAATAAGAAAACTGTGACTGTTACTGAACAAAAATGTAATTCAGTTTTCAATGTTTGAGACGAAGACGAAACTGCAGCATTTAAAAACGACTCTGAAGACTTCAGTGACTTTTATGTCACTTCCTTTTTCTTCTAATAAAGTATTGGACCCAATAAATTAAGTGTATTTTAAATCACAAGACATTTTCTGTTAAAGCACTTTTTTTTTTAATATTAATTATTTTCAATCATATATCTCGCTTATGGTTAGTCCTACATGAAAAATGCAAATAACTATTTTATAGGAAATTTTATCAACTTGAATTTTAGTAAAAAGATAAAAATTGATAGGAGTAACTGTTTTCGAGATATAAGCAAGAAACCAAAACACTGTTACCTTAATTAAGCGTTTGCATATAAGCAAATTTAGTACTATTAGTATTATTATTATTAATGTTATTGTTATTAATATGACAACTAAAGACAACTCTGAAACCTTTAGTGACTTTTATGTCTTTTCCTTTTTCCTCTACTAAAGTGTTAGACACAATTAAATTAGTTTAATTTCAGTTTTTCAAACATTTTATTTTAAAGCAAATTTTTGTTAAAAATTATTTATATCCAACTCTATAACTCGCTTATGGTTGGTCCTACAAGAAAAATGCAAATAACTATTTTGTAGGAAATTTTATCAGCTTTAATTTTGAAAAAATGACAAAAATTCATAGGAGTAACTGTTTTCGAGATATAAGCAAGAAACCAAAAAACTGTTACCTTAATAAAGCGCTTGCATATAAGCAGACTTAGTACTATTAGTATTATTATTATTAATGTTATTGTTATTAATATGACGACTAAAAACGATTCTGAAGACTTTGGTGACTTTTATGTCTTTTTCTTTTTTCTCTACTAAAGTGTTAGACACAATTAATTTAGTTTAATTTCAGTATTTCAAACATTTTATTTTTAAGCAAGTTTTTGTTAAATATTATTTATATCCAACTTTATAACTCGCTTATGGTTGGTCCAACAAGAAAAATGCAAATAACTATTTTGTAGGAAATTTTATCAGCTTTAATTTTGAAAAAAAGACAAAAATTCATAGGAGTAACTGTTTTCGAGATATAAGCAAGAAACCAAAAAACTGTTACCTTAATAAAGCGCTTGCATATAAGCAGACTTAGTACTATTAGTATTATTATTATTAATGTTATTGTTATTAATATGACGACTAAAAACGATTCTGAAGACTTTGGTGACTTTTATGTCTTTTTCTTTTTTCTCTACTAAAGTGTTAGACACAATTAATTTAGTTTAATTTCAGTATTTCAAACATTTTATTTTTAAGCAAGTTTTTGTTAAATATTATTTATATCCAACTTTATAACTCGCTTATGGTTGGTTCCACAAGAAAAATGCAAATAACTATTTTGTAGGAAATGTTATCAGCTTTAATTTTGGAAGAAAGATAAAAATTGATAGGAGTAACTGTTTTCGAGATATGAGCAAGAAACCAAAACACTGTTACCTTAATTAAGCGTTTGCATATAAGCAAATTTAGTACTATTAGTATTATTATTATTAATGTTATTGTTATTAATATGACGATTAAAGACAACTTTGAAACCTTTAGTGACTTTTATGTCTTCTTCTTTTTCCTCTACTAAAGTGTTAGACACAATTAAATTAGTTTAATTTCAGTTTTTCAAACATTTTATTTTAAAGCAAATTTTTGTTAAATATTATTTATATCCAACTCTATAACTCGCTTATGATTGGTCCTACAAGAAAAATGCAAATATTTATTTTGTAGGAAATTTTATCAGCTTTAATTTTGACAGAAAGATAAAAATTGATAGGAGTAACTGTTTTCGAGATATAAGCAAAAAACCAATAAGAAAACTGTGACTGTTACTGAACAAAAATGTAATTCAGTTTTCAATGTTTGAGACGAAGACGAAACTGCAGCATTTAAAAACGACTCTGAAGACTTCAGTGACTTTTATGTCACTTCCTTTTTCTTCTAATAAAGTATTGGACCCAATAAATTAAGTGTATTTTAAATCACAAGACATTTTCTGTTAAAGCACTTTTTTTTTAAATATTAATTATTTTCAATCATATATCTCGCTTATGGTTAGTCCTACATGAAAAATGCAAATAACTATTTTGTAGGAAATTTTATCAGCTTGAATTTTAGTAAAAAGATAAAAATTGATAGGAGTAACTGTTTTCGATATATAAGCAAGAAACCAAAACACTGTTACCTTAATTAAGCGTTTGCATATAAGCAAATTTAGAACTATTAGTATTATTATTATTAATGTTATTGTTATTAATATGACAACTAAAGACAACTCTGAAACCTTTAGTGACTTTTATGTCTTTTCGTTTTTTCTCTACTAAAGTGTTAGACACAGTAAAATTAGTTTAATTTCAGTTTTTCAAACATTTTATTTTAAAGCAAATTTTTGTTAAATATTATTTATATCCAACGCTATAACTCGCTTATGGTTGGTCCTACAAGAAAAATGCAAATAACTATTTTGTAGAATATATTATCAGCTTTGATTTTGAAAGAAAGACAAAAATTCATAGGAGTAACTGTTTTCGAGATATAAGTAAGAAACCAAAAAACTGTTACCTTAATAAAGCGCTTGCATATAAGCAGATTTAGTACTATTAGTATTATTATTATTAATGTTATTGTTATTAATATGACGACTAAAAACGATTCTGAAGACTTTGGTGACTTTTATGTCTTTTTCTTTTTTCTCTACTAAAGTGTTAGACACAATTAATTTAGTTTAATTTCAGTATTTCAAACATTTTATTTTTAAGCAAGTTTTTGTTAAATATTATTTATATCCAACTTTATAACTCGCTTATGGTTGGTCCTACAAGAAAAATGCAAATAACTATTTTGTAGGAAATGTTATCAGCTTTAATTTTGAAAGAAAGATAAAAATTGATAGGAGTAACTGTTTTCGAGATATAAGCAAAAAACCAAAGTAAAAACTGTTACCGTTTCAGAACAAAAATATAATTCAGTTTTCTATGTTTGAGACGAAGACGAAAATGCAGCATTTAAAATCGACTCTGAAGACTTCAGTGACTTATATGTCACCCCCTTTTTTTCTAATAAAGTATTGGACCTAATAAATTAAGTGTATTTTAAATCACAAGACATTTTCTGTTAAAGCACTTCTTTTTTAAATATTAATTATTTTCAATCTTATATCTCGCTTATGGTTAGTCCTACATAAAAAATGCAAATAATTATTTTGTAGGAAATTTTATCAGCTTGAATTTTAGTAAAAAGATAAAAATTGATAGGAGTAACTGTTTTCGAGATATGAGCAAGAAACCAAAACACTGTTACCTTAATTAAGCGTTTGCATATAAGCAAATTTAGTACTATTAGTATTAATATTATTAATGTTATTGTTATTAATATGACGATTAAAGACAACTTTGAAACCTTTAGTGACTTTTATGTCTTCTTCTTTTTCCTCTACTAAAGTGTTAGACACAATTAAATTAGTTTAATTTCAGTTTTTCAAACATTTTATTTTAAAGCAAATTTTTGTTAAATATTATTTATATCCAACTCTATAACTCGCTTATGGTTGGTCCTACAAGAAAAATGCAAATAACTATTTTGTAGGAAATTTTATCAGCTTTAATTTTGAAAAAAAGATAAAAATTGATAGGAGTAACTGTTTTCGAGATATAAGCAAGAAACCAAAAAACTGTTACCTTAATAAAGCGCTTGCATATAAGCAGATTTAGTACTATTAGTATTATTATTAATAATGTTATTGTTATTAATATGACGACTAAAAACGATTCTGAAGACTTTGGTGACTTTTATGTCTTTTTCTTTTTTCTCTACTAAAGTGTTAGACTCAATTAATTTAGTTTAATTTCGGTTTTTCAAACATTTTATTTAAAGCAAATTTTTGTTAAATATTATTTATATCCAACTCTATAACTCGCTTATGGTTGGTCCTACAAGAAAAATGCAAACAACTATTTTGTAGGAAGCTTTATCAGCTTTAATTTTAAAAGAAAGATAAAAATTGATAGGAGTAACTGTTTTCGAGATATAAGCAAAAAACCAATAAGAAAACTGTAACAGTTACTGAACAAAAATGTAATTCAGTTTTCAATGTTTGAGACGAAGACGAAAATGCAGCATTTACAAACGACTCTAAAGACTTCAGTGACCTTTCTGTCACCTCTTTTTTCTTCTAATAAAGTATTGGACCCAATAAATTAAGTGTATTTTAAATCACAAGACATTTTCTGTTGAAGCACTTTTTTTTAAATTTTAATTATTTTCAAACTTATATCTCGCTTATGGTTAGTCCTACATTAAAAATGCGATTAACTATTTTGTAGGAAATTTTATCAGCTTTAATTTTAGTAAAAAGATAAAAATTGATAGGAGTAACTGTTTTCGAGATATAAGCAAGAAACCAAAACACTGTTACCTTAATTAAGCGTTTGCATATAAGCAAATTTAGTACTATTAGTATTATTATTATTAATGTTATTGTTATTAATATTACGATTAAAGACAACTTTGAAACCTTTAGTGACTTTTATGTCTTCTTCTTTTTCCTCTACTAAAGTGTTAGACACAATTAAATTAGTTTAATTTCAGTTTTTCAAACATTTTATTTTAAAGCAAATTTTTGTTAAATATTATTTATATCCAACTCTATAACTCGCTTATTGTTGGTCCTACAAGAAAAATGCAAATAACTATTTTGTAGGAAATTTTATCAGCTTTAATTTTGAAAAAAAGATAAAAATTGATAGGAGTAACTGTTTTCGAGATATAAGCAAAAAATCAATAAGAAAACTGTGACTGTTACTGAACAAAAATGTAATTCGGTTTTCAATGTTTGAGACGAAGACGAAACTGCAGCATTTAAAAACGACTCTGAAGACTTCAGTGACTTTTATGTCACTTCCTTTTTCTTCTAATAAAGTATTGGACCCAATAAATTAAGTGTATTTTAAATCACAAGACATTTTCTGTTAAAGCACTTTTTTTTTAAATATTAATTATTTTCAATCATATATCTCGCTTATGGTTAGTCCTACATGAAAAATGCAAATAACTATTTTGTAGGAAATTTTATCAGCTTGAATTTTAGTAAAAAGATAAAAATTGATTGGAGTAACTGTTTTCGAGATATAAGCAAGAAACCAAAACACTGTTACCTTAATTAAGCGTTTGCATATAAGCAAATTTAGTACTATTAGTATTATTATTATTAATGTTATTGTTATTAATATGACAACTAAAGACAACTCTGAAACCTTTAGTGACTTTTATGTCTTTTCCTTTTTTCTCTACTAAAGTGTTAGACACAGTTAAATTAGTTTAATTTCAGTTTTTCAAACATTTTATTTTAAAGCAAATTTTTGTTAAATATTATTTATATCCAACTCTATAACTCGCTTATGGTTGGTCCTACAAGAAAAATGCAAATAACTATTTTGTAGAATATTTTATCAGCTTTAATTTTGAAAGAAAGACAAAAATTCATAGGAGTAACTGTTTTCGAGATATAAGCAAGAAACCAAAAAACTGTTACCTTAATAAAGCGCTTGCATATAAGCAGATTTAGTACTATTAGTATTATTATTAATAATGTTATTGTTATTAATATGACGACTAAAAACGATTCTGAAGACTTTGGTGACTTTTATGTCTTTTTCTTTTTTCTCTACTAAAGTGTTAGACTCAATTAATTTAGTTTAATTTCGGTTTTTCAAACATTTTATTTAAAGCAAATTTTTGTTAAATATTATTTATATCCAACTCTATAACTCGCTTATGGTTGGTCCTACAAGAAAAATGCAAACAACTATTTTGTAGGAAGCTTTATCAGCTTTAATTTTAAAAGAAAGATAAAAATTGATAGGAGTAACTGTTTTCGAGATATAAGCAAAAAACCAATAAGAAAACTGTAACAGTTACTGAACAAAAATGTAATTCAGTTTTCAATGTTTGAGACGAAGACGAAAATGCAGCATTTACAAACGACTCTAATGACTTCAGTGACCTTTCTGTCACCTCTTTTTTCTTCTAATAAAGTATTGGACCCAATAAATTAAGTGTATTTTAAATCACAAGACATTTTCTGTTGAAGCACTTTTTTTTAAATTTTAATTATTTTCAAACTTATATCTCGCTTATGGTTAGTCCTACATTAAAAATGCAATTAACTATTTTGTAGGAAATTTTATCAGCTTTAATTTTAGTAAAAAGATAAAAATTGATAGGAGTAACTGTTTTCGAGATATAAGCAAGAAACCAAAACACTGTTACCTTAATTAAGCGTTTGCATATAAGCAAATTTAGTACTATTAGTATTATTATTATTAATGTTATTGTTATTAATATTACGATTAAAGACAACTTTGAAACCTTTAGTGACTTTTATGTCTTCTTCTTTTTCCTCTACTAAAGTGTTAGACACAATTAAATTAGTTTAATTTCAGTTTTTCAAACATTTTATTTTAAAGCAAATTTTTGTTAAATATTATTTATATCCAACTCTATAACTCGCTTATTGTTGGTCCTACAAGAAAAATGCAAATAACTATTTTGTAGGAAATTTTATCAGCTTTAATTTTGAAAAAAAGATAAAAATTGATAGGAGTAACTGTTTTCGAGATATAAGCAAAAAATCAATAAGAAAACTGTGACTGTTACTGAACAAAAATGTAATTCGGTTTTCAATGTTTGAGACGAAGACGAAACTGCAGCATTTAAAAACGACTCTGAAGACTTCAGTGACTTTTATGTCACTTCCTTTTTCTTCTAATAAAGTATTGGACCCAATAAATTAAGTGTATTTTAAATCACAAGACATTTTCTGTTAAAGCACTTTTTTTTAAATATTAATTATTTTCAATCATATATCTCGCTTATGGTTAGTCCTACATGAAAAATGCAAATAACTATTTTGTAGGAAATTTTATCAGCTTGAATTTTAGTATAAAGATAAAAATTGATTGGAGTAACTGTTTTCGAGATATAAGCAAGAAACCAAAACACTGTTACCTTAATTAAGCGTTTGCATATAAGCAAATTTAGTACTATTAGTATTATTATTATTAATGTTATTGTTATTAATATGACAACTAAAGACAACTCTGAAACCTTTAGTGACTTTTATGTCTTTTCCTTTTTTCTCAACTAAAGTGTTAGACACAGTTAAATTAGTTTAATTTCAGTTTTTCAAACATTTTATTTTAAAGCAAATTTTTGTTAAATATTATTTATATCCAACTCTATAACTCGCTTATGGTTGGTCCTACAAGAAAAATGCAAATAACTATTTTGTAGATTATTTTATCAGCTTTAATTTTGAAAGAAAGACAAAAATTCATAGGAGTAACTGTTTTCGAGATATAAGCAAGAAACCAAAAAACTGTTACCTTAATAAAGCGCTTGCATATAAGCAGATTTAGTACTATTAGTATTATTATTATTAATGTTATTGTTATTAATATGACGACTAAAAACGATTCTGAAGACTTTGGTGACTTTTATGTCTTTTTCTTTTTTCTCTACTAAAGTGTTAGACACAATTAATTTAGTTTAATTTCAGTATTTCAAACATTTTATTTTTAAGCAAGTTTTTGTTAAATATTATTTATATCCAACTTTATAACTCGCTTATGGTTGGTCCTACAAGAAAAATGCAAATAACTATTTTGTAGGAAATGTTATCAGCTTTAATTTTGAAAGAAAGATAAAAATTGATAGGAGTAACTGTTTTCGAGATATAAGCAAAAAACCAATGTAAAAACTGTTACCGTTTCAGAACAAAAATGTAATTCAGTTTTCAATGTTTGAGACGAAGACGAAAATGCAGCATTTAAAATCGACTCTGAAGACTTCAGTGACTTATATGTCACCCCCTTTTTTTCTAATAAAGTATTGGACCTAATAAATTAAGTGTATTTTAAATCACAAGACATTTTCTGTTAAAGCACTTCTTTTTTAAATATTAATTATTTTCAATCTTATATCTCGCTTATGGTTAGTCCTACATAAAAAATGCAAATAATTATTTTGTAGGAAATTTTATCAGCTTGAATTTTAGTAAAAAGATAAAAGTTGATAGGAGTAACTGTTTTCCAGATATGAGCAAGAAACCAAAACACTGTTACCTTAATTAAGCGTTTGCATATTAGCAAATTTAGTACTATTAGTATTATTATTATTAATGTTATTGTTATTAATATGACGATTAAAGACAACTTTGAAATCTTTAGTGACTTTTATGTCTTCTTCTTTTTCCTCTACTAAAGTGTTAGACACAATTAAATTAGTTTAATTTCAGTTTTTCAAACATTTTATTTTAAAGCAAATTTTTGTTAAATATTATTTATATCCAACTCTATAACTCGCTTATGGTTGGTCGTACAAGAAAAATGCAAATAACTATTTTGTAGGAAATTTCATCAGCTTTAATTTTGAAAGAAAGATAAAAATTGTTAGGAGTAACTGTTTTCGAGATATAAGCAAAAAACCAATAAGAAAACTGTGACTGTTACTGAACAAAAATGTAATTCGGTTTTCAATGTTTGAGACGAAGACGAAACTGCAGCATTTAAAAACGACTCTGAAGACTTCAGTGACTTTTATGTCACTTCCTTTTTCTTCTAATAAAGTATTGGACCCAATAAATTAAGTGTATTTTAAATCACAAGACATTTTCTGTTAAAGCACTTTTTTTTTAAATATTAATTATTTTCAATCATATATCTCGCTTATGGTTAGTCCTACATGAAAAATGCAAATAACTATTTTGTAGGAAATTTTATCAGCTTGAATTTTAGTAAAAAGATAAAAATTGATAGGAGTAACTGTTTTCGAGATATAAGCAAGAAACCAAAACACTGTTACCTTAATTAAGCGTTTGCATATAAGCAAATTTAGAACTATTAGTATTATTATTATTAATGTTATTGTTATTAATATGACAACTAAAGACAACTCTGAAACCTTTAGTGACTTTTATGTCTTTTCGTTTTTTCTCTACTAAAGTGTTAGTCACAGTAAAATTAGTTTAATTTCTGTTTTTCAAACATTTTATTTTAAAGCAAATTCTTGTTAAATATTATTTATATCCAACTCTATAACTCGCTTATGGTTGGTCCTACAAGAAAAATGCAAATAACTATTTTGTAGAATATTTTATCAGCTTTGATTTTGAAAGAAAGACAAAAATTCATAGGAGTAACTGTTTTCGAGATATAAGCAAGAAACCAAAAAACTGTTACCTTAATAAAGCGCTTGCATATAAGCAGATTTAGTACTATTAGTATTATTATTATTAATGTTATTGTTATTAATATGACGACTAAAATCGATTCTGAAGACTTTGGTGACTTTTATGTCTTTTTCTTTTTTCTCTACTAAAGTGTTAGACACAATTAATTTAGTTTAATTTCAGTATTTCAAACATTTTATTTTTAAGCAAGTTTTTGTTAAATATTATTTATATCCAACTTTATAACTCGCTTATGGTTGGTCCTACAAGAAAAATGCAAATAACTATTTTGTAGGAAATGTTATCAGCTTTAATTTTGAAAGAAAGATAAAAATTGATACTAGTAACTGTTTTCGAGATATAAGCAAAAAACCAAAGTAAAAACTGTTACCGTTTCAGAACAAAAATATAATTCAGTTTTCAATGTTTGAGACGAAGACGAAAATGCAGCATTTAAAATCGACTCTGAAGACTTCAGTGACTTATATGTCACCCCCTTTTTTTCTAATAAAGTATTGGACCTAATAAATTAAGTGTATTTTAAATCACAAGACATTTTCTGTTAAAGCACTTCTTTTTTAAATTTTAATTATTTTCAAACTTATATCTCGCTTATGGTTAGTCCTACATGAAAAATGCAAATAACTATTTTGTAGGAAATTTTATCAGCTTGAATTTTAGTAAAAAGATAAAAATTGATAGGAGTAACTGTTTTCGAGATATAAGCAAAAAACCAGTAAGAAAACTGTAACAGTTACTGAACAAAAATGTAATTCAGTTTTCAATGTTTGAGACGAAGACGAAACTGCAGCATTTAAAAACGACTCTGAAGACTTCAGTGACTTTTATGTCACTTCCTTTTTCTTCTAATAAAGTATTGGACCCAATAAATTAAGTGTATTTTAAATCACAAGACATTTTCTGTTAAAGCACTTTTTTTTTAATATTAATTATTTTCAATCATATATCTCGCTTATGTTTAGTCCTACATGAAAAATGCAAATAACTATTTTGTAGGAAATTTTATCAGCTTGAATTTTAGTAAAAAGATAAAAATTGATAGGAGTAACTGTTTTCGAGACATAAGCAAGAAACCAAAACACTGTTACCTTAATTAAGCGTTTGCATATAAGCAAATTTAGTACTATTAGTATTATTATTATTAATGTTATTGTTATTAATATGACAACTAAAGACAACTCTGAAACCTTTAGTGACTTTTATGTCTTTTTCTTTTTCCTCTACTAAAGTGTTAGACTCAATTAATTTAGTTTAATTTCGGTTTTTCAAACATTTTATTTTAAAGCAAATTTTTGTTAAATATTATTTATATCCAACTCTATAACTCGCTTATGGTTGGTCCTACAAAAAAATGCAAATAACTATTTTGTAGGAAATTTTATCAGCTTTAATTTTGACAAAAAGATAAAAATTGATAGGAGTAACTGTTTTCGAGATATAAGCAAAAAACCAATAAGAAAACTGTGACTGTTACTAAACAAAAATGTAATTCAGTTTTCAATGTTTGAGACGAAGACGAAACTGCAGCATTTAAAAACGACTCTGAAGACTTCAGTGACTTTTATGTCACTTCCTTTTTCTTCTAATAAAGTATTGGACCCAATAAATTAAGTGTATTTTAAATCACAAGACATTTTCTGTTAAAGCACTTTTTTTTTAAATATTAATTATTTTCAATCATATATCTCGCTTATGGTTAGTCCTACATGAAAAATGCAAATAACTATTTTATAGGAAATTTTATCAGCTCGAATTTTAGTAAAAAGATAAAAATTGATAGGAGTAACTGTTTTCGAGATATAAGCAAGAAACCAAAACACTGTTACCTTAATTAAGCGTTTGCATATAAGCAAATTTAGTACTATTAGTATTATTATTATTAATGTTATTGTTATTAATATGACAACTAAAGACAACTCTGAAACCTTTAGTGACTTTTATGTCTTTTCCTTTTTCCTCTACTAAAGTGTTAGACACAATTAAATTAGTTTAATTTCAGTTTTTCAAACATTTTATTTTAAAGCAAATTTTTGTTAAAAATTATTTATATCCAACTCTATAACTCGCTTATGGTTGTTCCTACAAGAAAAATGCAAATAACTATTTTGTAGGAAATTTTATCAGCTTTAATTTTGAAAAAAAGACAAAAATTCATAGGAGTAACTGTTTTCGAGATATAAGCAAGAAACCAGAAAACTGTTACCTTAATAAAGCGCTTGCATATAAGCAGATTTAGTACTATTAATATTATTATTATTAATGTTATTGTTATTAATATGACGACTAAAAACGATTCTGAAGACTTTGGTGACTTTTATGTCTTTTTCTTTTTTCTCTACTAAAGTGTTAGACACAATTTATTTAGTTTAATTTCAGTATTTCAAACATTTTATTTTTAAGCAAGTTTTTGTTAAATATTATTTATATCCAACTTTATAACTCGCTTATGGTTGGTCCTACAAGAAAAATGCAAACAACTATTTTGTAGGAAATGTTATCAGCTTTAATTTTGAAAGAAAGATAAAAATTGATAGGAGTAACTGTTTTCGAGATATAAGCAAAAAACCAATGTAAAAACTGTTACCGTTTCAGAACAAAAATGTAATTCAGTTTTCAATGTTTGAGACGAAGACGAAAATGCAGCATTTAAAATCGACTCTGAAGACTTCAGTGACTTATATGTCACCCCCTTTTTTTCTAATAAAGTATTGGACCTAATAAATTAAGTGTATTTTAAATCACAAGACATTTTCTGTTAAAGCACTTCTTTTTTAAATATTAATTATTTTCAATCTTATATCTCGCTTATGGTTAGTCCTACATAAAAAATGCAAATAATTATTTTGTAGGAAATTTTATCAGCTTGAATTTTAGTAAAAAGATAAAAATTCATAGGAGTAACTGTTTTCGAGATATAAGCAAGAAACCAAAAAACTGTTACCTTAATAAAGCGCTTGCATATAAGCAGATTTAGTACTATTAGTATTATTATTATTAATGTTATTGTTATTAATATGACGACTAAAAACGATTCTGAAGACTTTGGTGACTTTTATGTTTTTTTCTTTTTTCTCAACTAAAGTGTTAGACACAATTAATTTAGTTTAATTTCAGTATTTCAAACATTTTATTTTTAAGCAAGTTTTTGTTAAATATTATTTATATCCAACTTTATAACTCGCTTATGGTTGGTCCTACAAGAAAAATGCAAATAACTATTTTGTAGGAAATGTTATCAGCTTTAATTTTGAAAAAAAGATAAAAATTGATAGGAGTAACTGTTTTCGAGATATAAGCAAAAAACCAAAGTAAAAACTGTTACCGTTTCAGAACAAAAATGTAATTCAGTTTTCAATGTTTGAGACGAAGACGAAAATGCAGCATTTAAAATCGACTCTGAAGACTTCAGTGACTTATATGTCACCCCCTTTTTTTTTTAATAAAGTATTGGACCTAATAAATTAAGTGTATTTTAAATCACAAGACATTTTCTGTTAAAGCACTTCTTTTTTAAATATTAATTATTTTCAATCTTATATCTCGCTTATGGTTAGTCCTACATAAAAAATGCAAATAATTATTTTGTAGGAAATTTTATCAGCTTAAATTTTAGTAAAAAAATAAAAATTGATTGGAGTAACTGTTTTCGAGATATGAGCAAGAAACCAAAACACTGTTACCTTAATTAAGCGTTTGCATATAAGCAAATTTAGTACTATTAGTATTATTATTATTAATGTTATTGTTATTAATATGACGATTAAAGACAACTTTGAAACCTTTAGTGACTTTTATGTCTTCTTCTTTTTCCTCTACTAAAGTGTTAGACACAATTAAATTAGTTTAATTTCAGTTTTTCAAACATTTTATTTTAAAGCAAATTTTTGTTAAATATTATTTATATCCAACTCTATAACTCGCTTATGGTTGGTCCTACAAGAAAAATGCAAATAACTATTTTGTAGGAAATTTTATCAGCTTTAATTTTGAAAGAAAGATAAAAATTGATAGGAGTAACTGTTTTCGAGATATAAGCAAAAAACCAATAAGAAAACTGTGACTGTTACTGAACAAAAATGTAATTCGGTTTTCAATGTTTGAGACGAAGACGAAACTGCAGCATTTAAAAACGACTCTGAAGACTTCAGTGACTTTTATGTCACTTCCTTTTTCTTCTAATAAAGTATTGGACCCAATAAATTAAGTGTATTTTAAATCACAAGACATTTTCTGTTAAAGCACTTTTTTTTTAAATATTAATTATTTTCAATCATATATCTCGCTTATGGTTAGTCCTACATGAAAAATGCAAATCACTATTTTGTAGGAAATTTTATCAGCTTGAATTTTAGTAAAAAGATAAAAATTGATAGGAGTAACTGTTTTCGAGATATAAGCAAGAAACCAAAACACTGTTACCTTAATTAAGCGTTTGCATATAAGCAAATTTAGTACTATTAGTATTATTATTATTAATTTTATTGTTATTAATATGACAACTAAAGACAACTCTGAAACCTTTAGTGACTTTAATGTCTTTTTCTTTTTTCTCTACTAAAGTGTTAGACACAGTTAAATTAGTTTAATTTCAGTTTTTCAAACATTATATTTTAAAGCAAATTTTTGTTAAATATTATTTATATCCAACTCTATAACTCGCTTATGGTTGGTCCTACAAGAAAAATGCAAATAACTATTTTGTAGAATATTTTATCAGCTTTAATTTTGAAAGAAAGACAAAAATTCATAGGAGTAACTGTTTTCGAGATATAAGCAAGAAACCAAAAAACTGTTACCTTAATAAAGCGCTTGCATATAAGCAGATTTAGTACTATTAGTATTATTATTATTAATGTTATTGTTATTAATATGACGACTAAAAACGATTTTGAAGACTTTGGTGACTTTTATGTCTTTTTCTTTTTTCTCTACTAAAGTGTTAGACACAATTAATTTAGTTTAATTTCAGTATTTCAAACATTTTATTTTTAAGCAAGTTTTTGTTAAATATTATTTATATCCAACTCTATAACTCGCTTATGGTTGGTCGTACAAGAAAAATGCAAATAACTATTTTGTAGGAAATTTTATCAGCTTTAATTTTGAAAGAAAGATAAAAATTGATAGGAGTAACTGTTTTCGAGATATAAGCAAAAAACCAATAAGAAAACTGTGACTGTTACTGAACAAAAATGTAATTCGGTTTTCAATGTTTGAGACGAAGACGAAACTGCAGCATTTAAAAACGACTCTGAAGACTTCAGTGACTTTTATGTCACTTCCTTTTTCTTCTAATAAAGTATTGGACCCAATAAATTAAGTGTATTTTAAATCACAAGACATTTTCTGTTAAAGCACTTTTTTTTTAAATAATAATTATTTTCAATCATATATCTCGCTTATGGTTAGTCCTACATGAAAAATGCAAATAACTATTTTGTAGGAAATTTTATCAGCTTGAATTTTAGTAAAAAGATAAAAATTGATAGGAGTAACTGTTTTCGAGATATAAGCAAGAAACCAAAACACTGTTACCTTAATTAAGCGTTTGCATATAAGCAAATTTAGAACTATTAGTATTATTATTATTAATGTTATTGTTATTAATATGACAACTAAAGACAACTCTGAAACCTTTAGTGACTTTTATGCCTTTTCGTTTTTTCTCTACTAAAGTGTTAGACACAGTAAAATTAGTTTAATTTCAGTTTTTCAAACATTTTATTTTAAAGCAAATTTTTGTTAAATATTATTTATATCCAACTCTATAACTCGCTTATGGTTGGTCCTACAAGAAAAATGCAAATAACTATTTTGTAGAATATTTTATCAGCTTTAATTTTGAAAAAAAGACAAAAATTCATAGGAGTAACTGTTTTCGAGATATAAGCAAGAAACCAAAAAACTGTTACCTTAATAAAGCGCTTGCATATAAGCAGATTTAGTACTATTAGTATTATTATTATTAATGTTATTGTTATTAATATGACGACTAAAAACGATTTTGAAGACTTTGGTGACTTTTATGTCTTTTTCTTTTTTCTCTACTAAAGTGTTAGACACAATTAATTTAGTTTAATTTCAGTATTTCAAACATTTTATTTTTAAGCAAGTTTTTGTTAAATATTATTTATATCCAACTCTATAACTCGCTTATGGTTGGTCGTACAAGAAAAATGCAAATAACTATTTTGTAGGAAATTTTGTCAGCTTTAATTTTGAAAGAAAGATAAAAATTGATAGGAGTAACTGTTTTCGAGATATGAGCAAGAAACCAAAACACTGTTACCTTAATTAAGCGTTTGCATATAAGCAAATTTAGTACTATTAGTATTATTATTATTAATGTTATTGTTATTAATATGACGATTAAAGACAACTTTGAAACCTTTAGTGACTTTTATGTCTTCTTCTTTTTCCTCTACTAAAGTGTTAGACACAATTAAATTAGTTTAATTTCAGTTTTTCAAACATTTTATTTTAAAGCAAATTTTTGTTAAATATTATTTATATCCAACTCTATAACTCGCTTATGGTTGGTCCTACAAGAAAAATGCAAATAACTATTTTGTAGGAAATTTTATCAGCTTTAATTTTGAAAGAAAGATAAAAATTGATAGGAGTAACTGTTTTCGAGATATAAGCAAAAAACCAATAAGAAAACTGTGACTGTTACTGAACAAAAATGTAATTCGGTTTTCAATGTTTGAGACGAAGACGAAACTGCAGCATTTAAAAACGACTCTGAAGACTTCAGTGACTTTTATGTCACTTCCTTTTTCTTCTAATAAAGTATTGGACCCAATAAATTAAGTGTATTTTAAATCACAAGACATTTTCTGTTAAAGCACTTTTTTTTTAAATATTAATTATTTTCAATCATATATCTCGCTTATGGTTAGTCCTACATGAAAAATGCAAATCACTATTTTGTAGGAAATTTTATCAGCTTGAATTTTAGTAAAAAGATAAAAATTGATAGGAGTAACTGTTTTCGAGATATAAGCAAGAAACCAAAACACTGTTACCTTAATTAAGCGTTTGCATATAAGCAAATTTAGTACTATTAGTATTATTATTATTAATTTTATTGTTATTAATATGACAACTAAAGACAACTCTGAAACCTTTAGTGACTTTAATGTCTTTTTCTTTTTTCTCTACTAAAGTGTTAGACACAGTTAAATTAGTTTAATTTCAGTTTTTCAAACATTATATTTTAAAGCAAATTTTTGTTAAATATTATTTATATCCAACTCTATAACTCGCTTATGGTTGGTCCTACAAGAAAAATGCAAATAACTATTTTGTAGAATATTTTATCAGCTTTAATTTTGAAAGAAAGACAAAAATTCATAGGAGTAACTGTTTTCGAGATATAAGCAAGAAACCAAAAAACTGTTACCTTAATAAAGCGCTTGCATATAAGCAGATTTAGTACTATTAGTATTATTATTATTAATGTTATTGTTATTAATATGACGACTAAAAACGATTTTGAAGACTTTGGTGACTTTTATGTCTTTTTCTTTTTTCTCTACTAAAGTGTTAGACACAATTAATTTAGTTTAATTTCAGTATTTCAAACATTTTATTTTTAAGCAAGTTTTTGTTAAATATTATTTATATCCAACTCTATAACTCGCTTATGGTTGGTCGTACAAGAAAAATGCAAATAACTATTTTGTAGGAAATTTTATCAGCTTTAATTTTGAAAGAAAGATAAAAATTGATAGGAGTAACTGTTTTCGAGATATAAGCAAAAAACCAATAAGAAAACTGTGACTGTTACTGAACAAAAATGTAATTCGGTTTTCAATGTTTGAGACGAAGACGAAACTGCAGCATTTAAAAACGACTCTGAAGACTTCAGTGACTTTTATGTCACTTCCTTTTTCTTCTAATAAAGTATTGGACCCAATAAATTAAGTGTATTTTAAATCACAAGACATTTTCTGTTAAAGCACTTTTTTTTTAAATAATAATTATTTTCAATCATATATCTCGCTTATGGTTAGTCCTACATGAAAAATGCAAATAACTATTTTGTAGGAAATTTTATCAGCTTGAATTTTAGTAAAAAGATAAAAATTGATAGGAGTAACTGTTTTCGAGATATAAGCAAGAAACCAAAACACTGTTACCTTAATTAAGCGTTTGCATATAAGCAAATTTAGAACTATTAGTATTATTATTATTAATGTTATTGTTATTAATATGACAACTAAAGACAACTCTGAAACCTTTAGTGACTTTTATGCCTTTTCGTTTTTTCTCTACTAAAGTGTTAGACACAGTAAAATTAGTTTAATTTCAGTTTTTCAAACATTTTATTTTAAAGCAAATTTTTGTTAAATATTATTTATATCCAACTCTATAACTCGCTTATGGTTGGTCCTACAAGAAAAATGCAAATAACTATTTTGTAGAATATTTTATCAGCTTTAATTTTGAAAAAAAGACAAAAATTCATAGGAGTAACTGTTTTCGAGATATAAGCAAGAAACCAAAAAACTGTTACCTTAATAAAGCGCTTGCATATAAGCAGATTTAGTACTATTAGTATTATTATTATTAATGTTATTGTTATTAATATGACGACTAAAAACGATTTTGAAGACTTTGGTGACTTTTATGTCTTTTTCTTTTTTCTCTACTAAAGTGTTAGACACAATTAATTTAGTTTAATTTCAGTATTTCAAACATTTTATTTTTAAGCAAGTTTTTGTTAAATATTATTTATATCCAACTCTATAACTCGCTTATGGTTGGTCGTACAAGAAAAATGCAAATAACTATTTTGTAGGAAATTTTGTCAGCTTTAATTTTGAAAGAAAGATAAAAATTGATAGGAGTAACTGTTTTCGAGATATGAGCAAGAAACCAAAACACTGTTACCTTAATTAAGCGTTTGCATATAAGCAAATTTAGTACTATTAGTATTATTATTATTAATGTTATTGTTATTAATATGACGATTAAAGACAACTTTGAAACCTTTAGTGACTTTTATGTCTTCTTCTTTTTCCTCTACTAAAGTGTTAGACACAATTAAATTAGTTTAATTTCAGTTTTTCAAACATTTTATTTTAAAGCAAATTTTTGTTAAATATTATTTATATCCAACTCTATAACTCGCTTATGGTTGGTCCTACAAGAAAAATGCAAATAACTATTTTGTAGGAAATTTTATCAGCTTTAATTTTGAAAGAAAGATAAAAATTGATAGGAGTAACTGTTTTCGAGATATAAGCAAAAAACCAATAAGAAAACTGTGACTGTTACTGAACAAAAATGTAATTCGGTTTTCAATGTTTGAGACGAAGACGAAACTGCAGCATTTAAAAACGACTCTGAAGACTTCAGTGACTTTTATGTCACTTCCTTTTTCTTCTAATAAAGTATTGGACCCAATAAATTAAGTGTATTTTAAATCACAAGACATTTTCTGTTAAAGCACTTTTTTTTTAAATATTAATTATTTTCAATCATATATCTCGCTTATGGTTAGTCCTACATGAAAAATGCAAATCACTATTTTGTAGGAAATTTTATCAGCTTGAATTTTAGTAAAAAGATAAAAATTGATAGGAGTAACTGTTTTCGAGATATAAGCAAGAAACCAAAACACTGTTACCTTAATTAAGCGTTTGCATATAAGCAAATTTAGTACTATTAGTATTATTATTATTAATTTTATTGTTATTAATATGACAACTAAAGACAACTCTGAAACCTTTAGTGACTTTAATGTCTTTTTCTTTTTTCTCTACTAAAGTGTTAGACACAGTTAAATTAGTTTAATTTCAGTTTTTCAAACATTATATTTTAAAGCAAATTTTTGTTAAATATTATTTATATCCAACTCTATAACTCGCTTATGGTTGGTCCTACAAGAAAAATGCAAATAACTATTTTGTAGAATATTTTATCAGCTTTAATTTTGAAAGAAAGACAAAAATTCATAGGAGTAACTGTTTTCGAGATATAAGCAAGAAACCAAAAAACTGTTACCTTAATAAAGCGCTTGCATATAAGCAGATTTAGTACTATTAGTATTATTATTATTAATGTTATTGTTATTAATATGACGACTAAAAACGATTTTGAAGACTTTGGTGACTTTTATGTCTTTTTCTTTTTTCTCTACTAAAGTGTTAGACACAATTAATTTAGTTTAATTTCAGTATTTCAAACATTTTATTTTTAAGCAAGTTTTTGTTAAATATTATTTATATCCAACTCTATAACTCGCTTATGGTTGGTCGTACAAGAAAAATGCAAATAACTATTTTGTAGGAAATTTTATCAGCTTTAATTTTGAAAGAAAGATAAAAATTGATAGGAGTAACTGTTTTCGAGATATAAGCAAAAAACCAATAAGAAAACTGTGACTGTTACTGAACAAAAATGTAATTCGGTTTTCAATGTTTGAGACGAAGACGAAACTGCAGCATTTAAAAACGACTCTGAAGACTTCAGTGACTTTTATGTCACTTCCTTTTTCTTCTAATAAAGTATTGGACCCAATAAATTAAGTGTATTTTAAATCACAAGACATTTTCTGTTAAAGCACTTTTTTTTTAAATAATAATTATTTTCAATCATATATCTCGCTTATGGTTAGTCCTACATGAAAAATGCAAATAACTATTTTGTAGGAAATTTTATCAGCTTGAATTTTAGTAAAAAGATAAAAATTGATAGGAGTAACTGTTTTCGAGATATAAGCAAGAAACCAAAACACTGTTACCTTAATTAAGCGTTTGCATATAAGCAAATTTAGAACTATTAGTATTATTATTATTAATGTTATTGTTATTAATATGACAACTAAAGACAACTCTGAAACCTTTAGTGACTTTTATGCCTTTTCGTTTTTTCTCTACTAAAGTGTTAGACACAGTAAAATTAGTTTAATTTCAGTTTTTCAAACATTTTATTTTAAAGCAAATTTTTGTTAAATATTATTTATATCCAACTCTATAACTCGCTTATGGTTGGTCCTACAAGAAAAATGCAAATAACTATTTTGTAGAATATTTTATCAGCTTTAATTTTGAAAAAAAGACAAAAATTCATAGGAGTAACTGTTTTCGAGATATAAGCAAGAAACCAAAAAACTGTTACCTTAATAAAGCGCTTGCATATAAGCAGATTTAGTACTATTAGTATTATTATTATTAATGTTATTGTTATTAATATGACGACTAAAAACGATTTTGAAGACTTTGGTGACTTTTATGTCTTTTTCTTTTTTCTCTACTAAAGTGTTAGACACAATTAATTTAGTTTAATTTCAGTATTTCAAACATTTTATTTTTAAGCAAGTTTTTGTTAAATATTATTTATATCCAACTCTATAACTCGCTTATGGTTGGTCGTACAAGAAAAATGCAAATAACTATTTTGTAGGAAATTTTGTCAGCTTTAATTTTGAAAGAAAGATAAAAATTGATAGGAGTAACTGTTTTCAAGATATAAGCAAAAAACCAATAAGAAAACTGTGACTGTTACTGAACAAAAATGTAATTCGGTTTTCAATGTTTGAGACGAAGACGAAACTGCAGCATTTAAAGACGACTCTGAAGACTTCAGTGACTTTTATGTCACTTCCTTTTTCTTCTAATAAAGTATTGGACCCAATAAATTAAGTGTATTTTAAATCACAAGACATTTTCTGTTAAAGCACTTTTTTTTTAAATATTAATTATTTTCAATCATATATCTCGCTTATGGTTAGTCCTACATGAAAAATGCAAATAACTATTTTGTAGGAAATTTTATCAGCTTGAATTTTAGTAAAAAGATAAAAATTGATAGGAGTAACTGTTTTCGAGATATAAGCAAGAAACCAAAACACTGTTACTTTAATTAAGCGTTTGCATATAAGCAAATTTAGAACTATTAGTATTATTATTATTAATGTTATTGTTATTAATATGACAACTAAAGACAACTCTGAAACCTTTAGTGACTTTTATGTCTTTTCGTTTTTTCTCTACTAAAGTGTTAGACACAGTAAAATTAGTTTAATTTCAGTTTTTCAAACATTTTATTTTAAAGCAAATTTTTGTTAAATATTATTTATATCCAACTCTATAACTCGCTTATGGTTGGTCCTACAAGAAAAATGCAAATAACTATTTTGTAGAATATTTTATCAGCTTTAATTTTGAAAAAAAGACAAAAATTCATAGGAGTAACTGTTTTCGAGATATGAGCAAGAAACCAAAAAACTGTTACCTTAATAAAGCGCTTGCATATAAGCAGATTTAGTACTATTAGTATTATTATTATTAATGTTATTGTTATTAATATGACGACTAAAAACGATTCTGAAGACTTTGGTGACTTTTATGTCTTTTTCTTTTTTCTCTACTAAAGTGTTAGACACAATTAATTTAGTTTAATTTCAGTATTTCAAACATTTTATTTTTAAGCAAGTTTTTGTTAAATATTATTTATATCCAACTTTATAACTCGCTTATGGTTGGTCCTACAAGAAAAATGCAAATAACTATTTTCTAGGAAATGTTATCAGCTTTAATTTTGAAAGAAAGATAAAAATTGATAGGAGTAACTGTTTTCGAGATATAAGCAAAAAACCAAAGTAAAAACTGTTACCGTTTCAGAACAAAAATATAATTGAGTTTTCAATGTTTGAGACGAAGACAAAAATGCAGCATTTAAAATCGACTCTGAAGACTTCAGTGACTTATATGTCACCCCCTTTTTTTCTAATAAAGTATTGGACCTAATAAATTAAGTGTATTTTAAATCACAAGACATTTTCTGTTAAAGCACTTCTTTTTTAAATTTTTAATTATTTTCAATCTTATATCTCGCTTATGGTTAGTCCTACATAAAAAATGCAAATAATTATTTTGTAGGAAATTTTATCAGCTTGAATTTTAGTAAAAAGATAAAAATTGATAGGAGTAACTGTTTTCGAGATATGAGCAAGAAACCAAAACACTGTTACCTTAATTAAGCGTTTACATATAAGCAAATTTAGTACTATTAGTATTATTATTATTAATGTTATTGTTATTAATATGACGATTAAAGACAACTTTGAAACCTTTAGTGACTTTTATGTCTTCTTCTTTTTCCTCTACTAAAGTGTTAGACACAATTAAATTAGTTTAATTTCAGTTTTTCAAACATTTTATTTTAAAGCAAATTTTTGTTAAATATTATTTATATCCAACTCTATAACTCGCTTATGGTTGGTCCTACAAGAAAAATGCAAATAACTATTTTGTAGGAAATTTTATCAGCTTTAATTTTGAAAGAAAGATAAAAATTGATAGGAGTAACTGTTTTCGAGATATAAGCAAAAAACCAATAAAAAAACTGTGACTGTTACTGAACAAAAATGTAATTCGGTTTTTAATGTTTGAGACGAAGACGAAACTGCAGCATTTAAAAACGATTCTGAAAACTTCAGTGACTTTTATGTCACTTCCTTTTTCTTCTAATAAAGTATTGGACCCAATAAATTAAGTGTATTTTAAATCACAAGACATTTTCTGTTAAAGCACTTTTTTTTTAAATATTAATTATTTTCAATCATATATCTCGCTTATGGTTAGTCCTACATGAAAAATGCAAATAATTATTTTGTAGGAAATTTTATCAGCTTGAATTTTAGTAAAAAGATAAAAATTGATAGGAGTAACTGTTTTCGAGATATAAGCAAGAAACCAAAACACTGTTACCTTAATTAAGCGTTTGCATATAAGCAAATTTAGTACTATTAGTATTATTATTATTAATGTTATTGTTATTAATATGACAACTAAAGACAACTCTGAAACCTTTAGTGACTTTTATGTCTTTTCCTTTTTTCTCTACTAATGTGTTAGACACAGTTAATTTAGTTTAATTTCAGTTTTTCAAACATTTTATTTTATAGCAAATTTTTGTTAAATATTATTTATATCCAACTCTATAACTCGCTTATGGTTGGTCCTACAAAAAAATGCAGATAACTATTTTGTAGGAAATTTTATTAGCTTTAATTTTGAAAAAAAGATAAAAATTGATAGGAGTAACTGTTTTCGAGATATAAGCAAGAAACCAAAAAAATGTTACGTTAATTAAGCGTTTGCATATAAGCAAATTTAGTACTATTAGTATTATTATTATTAATGTTATTGTTATTAATATGACGACTAAAGACGACTCTGAAACATTTAGTGACTTTTATGTCTTCTCCTTTTTCCTCTACTAAAGTGTTAGACACAATTAATTTAGTTTAATTCCGGTTTTTCAAGCATTTTATTTTAAAGCAAATTTTTGTTAAATATTATTTATATCCAACTCTATAACTCGTTTATGCTTGGTCCTACAAGAAAAATGTAAATAACTATTTTGTTGGAAATTTTATCAGCTTTAATTTTGAAAGAAAGATAAAATTTGATAGGAGTAACTGTTTTCGAGATATAAGCAAAAAACCAATAAGAAAACTGTAACTGTTACTGAACAAAAATGTAATTCAGTTTTCAATGTTTGAGACGAAGTCAAAAATGCAGCAATTAAAAGCGACTCTGAAGACTTCAGTGACTTTTATGTCACCTCCTTTTTCTTCTAATAAAGTATTGGACCCAACAAATTAAGTGTATTTTAAATCACAAGACATTTTCTGTTAAAACACTTTTTTTTAATTAATAATTATTTTCAAACTTATATCTCGCTTATGGTTAGTTCTACATGAAAAATGCAAATAACTATTTTGTAGGAAATTTTATCACCTTTAATTTTGGTGAAAAAGTAAAAATTGATAGGAGTAACTGTTTTCGAGATATAGGCAAAAAACAAAAAAACTGTTACCTTAATTAAGCGCTTGCATATAAGCAAATTTAGTACTACTAGTATTGTTATTATAAATGTTATTGTTATTAATATGACGACTAAAGACAACTTTAAGACATTAGTGACTTTTATGTCTCCTCCTTTTTCCTCTACTAAAGTGTTAGACACAATTAATTTAGTTTAATTTCGGTTTTTCAAACATTTTATTTTAAAGCAAATTTTTGTTAAATATTAAAAACTATAAAATGGCTTAGATTGCCTAAAAACACAGATCACACATGATCTTTTGCATAAAAATGAGAAAACGCTCATGTAACACACAAAATAAGCTCCATTTTTCCTTTTTAAAAGTATTATTATTATTATTACTTTTGTTACTATTACTATTATTATTATTATTATTATTATTATTATTATTGTTATTATTATTATTATTATTATTATTATTATTATTATTATTATTATTATTATTATTATTATTATTATTATTATTAAAAACTTATATTAAACAGACAGAAAACGTCGTATTCTGACACAACTTAAAACACAGATCACACATGATCTTTTGCATAGAAATGAGAAAACGCTCATATAACACAAAATAAGCTTCATTTTGGCTTAGAAAACTAAGCTTACTTTTACTACTACTATTATTTTTATTTTTATTATTATTATTATTATTACTATTATTTTTATTATTATTATTACTATTATTATTATTATTATTATTATTATTATTATTAATATTATTATTATTAAAGACCGATTATAACTTTTGTATAGTAAATGTTTTTATACCAGTTTTAAAATGAGTTATTAATTTTAGACAATTTCTTGCCTAAAAACACAGATCACAGATGATCTCTTGCATAGAAATGAGAAAACGCTCAGATAACACAAAATAAGCATCATTTTTGCTTAGAAAAACTAAGCTTTAATTTAGAAAGAAATTTATTATTATAAGTATTATTATCATTATTATTATTATTATTATTATTATTATTATTATTATTATTATTATTATTATTATTATTATTATTATTTCTTTTATTACTATTATTATTATTATTATTATTATTATTACTATTATTATTATTATTATTATTAACTTTTGTATACAAATGTTTTTATACCAGTTTTAAAATGAGTTATTAATTTTAGACAATTTCTTGCCTAAAAATACAGATCACAGATGATTTCTTGCATAGAAATGAGAAAGCGCTCATATAACACACAAAATAAGCTTCATTTTTGCTTAGAAAAACTAAGCTTTAATTTAGAAAGAAATTTATTATTATAAGTATTATTATCATTATTATTATTATTATTATTATTATTATTATTATTATTATTATTATTATTATTATTATTATTATTATTATTATTAACTTTTGTATAGTAAATGTTTTTATACCAGTTTTAAAATGAGTTATTAATTTTATTCAATTTCTTGCCTAAAAACACAGATCACAGATAATCTCTTGCATAGAAATGAGAAAACGCTCATATAACACACAAAATAAGCATCATTTTTGCTTAGAAAAACTAAGCTTTAATTTAGAAAGGAATTCATTATTATAAGTATTATTATCATTATTATTATTATTATTATTATTATTATTATTATTATTACTATTATTATTATTATTATTATTATTACTATTATTATTATTATTATTAATATTATTATTATTATTATTATTATTAATATTATTATTATTATTATTATTATTATTAACTTTTGTATAGTAAATGTTTTTATACCAGTTTTAAAATGAGTTATTAATTTTAGACAATTTCTTGCCTAAAAATACAGATCACAGATGATTTCTTGCATAGAAATGAGAAAGCGCTCATATAACACACAAAATAAGCTTCATTTTTGCTTAGAAAACTAAGCTTACTTTTATTTCTATTATTATTTTTAATATTATTATTATTATTATTATTATTATTATTATTATTATTGTTATTATTATTATTATTATTATTATTGTTATTATTATTATTATTATTAAAAACTTATATTAAACAGACAGAAAACGTCGTATTCTGACACAAAAAAACGAATTACGTTATAGACTTGACGAGAACGGCGTATCTCGGACTCTTATAGGACTCTTATAGGGTCAAAAATTATCAGTTTGTATTAAAACAAATTATTTTTGTTGACTCTCAGTCTGAATTGTTCATCAGTTTAAACAAAAACGGCTTACTTTAGACGATCTTTTGCTTTGAACAAGAAAACTTACATCGAACAGACTAAAAACGTATTAATCTGGCATAAAAGAGCAATTTATGTATCACTTTGGATAAAGGCAGCTAATCCTATTCGTTTCATTGCTTAAAATAGACAAAATTGTTAATAAATCTAACAAAAACGCTGTATTCTAGCACAAAATACTAATTACATTATAGTTTCGACGAGAATAGCTTATTTGGAATGATTCTATGCTTCCAAACGAGTAAATTTTTAATAAACAAATGCCAAACATCATGTTTTGTCCTATAAAGACATTTTATATTGCAGTTTGTATTAAAACAAAATATTTTCGTTGATTCTTTGTTAGAAGCAGCAAACCTAACATTAAAGAATCTGAAAACTTTGTATTCGGACACAAACCACCGAATTTTGTTTCAGTTTAGACAAAAACGGTTGATTTTCGACAATATTTTGCTTTGAACAAGAAAGCTTATATCAAACTGACTAAAAACGTCTTATTTTAGCACAAATCAAAAGATTTGCGTTATAGTCTTAAAGCTGATTCATGCCACAGTTTGGATAAAAACCAATTATTTTTGTTAATTCATTGTTACAAACAAGAAACCTTACATCAAAGAAACTGAAAACCCCTTATTTAGGCACAGAAATTCGAATTACGTTTCAGTCTGGACAAAAACTGCTTATTTTAGACGATCCGTTGTTTTGAACACGAAAACTTACATTAAAAAGATTAAAAACGTCTTATTCTGGCTGAAAACTGCAAATTATATATTACTCTAGATAAAAGCAATTTATCCTGATTACTCCTTTACTTAGAATAGAGTAAACTTGTATAAAACTTAATGAAAACTTTAAATTTCGTCTCAAAGAAATAATTTACGTTATAGTTTTGACCAGCACTGTTTATTTCAAACGAAATTATGATTCGAAACTAATGAACTTTTATGGGGCAGATGCAAAACCACATATTACCATATGAAGCGTTGTTTTAAAGCAAAGTATTACCTTTTGCAACAAGAAATTTCACGTCAAAGAAACTGAAAACTTCGTATTTATACATAAATATCTAATTACGTATCGGTTTAGGCAAATACAGCTTATTTTAAACGATTCCTTGCTATAAACAAGAAAAATTTTATCAAGCATATTGAAAACGTCTTATTCTCGAAAATAAGAGCAAATTATGTATCAGTTTTAACAAAAGCGGATTACTCTGTTTGATTCTATGCTTAGAGTAGAGTAAACTACAATAAAACGTAATGAAAACTCTATATTCATGCTCAAAAGAACAAATTACGTTATAGTTTTGACAAAAAAAAATATTTCGGACGATTACATACTTCGAAGTAAGCAAACTTTAATTGAACATGTGCAAAAGCTAATACTTTGCTTTAAAATAATGATTTATGTGGTAATATGGTATTTTGCATCTGTCCTATAAAAGTTTACCCGTTTCGCTCCATTGAATCATTAGAAATAAATTATTTTGACACAACAACAACACAAATAATTTGTTTTTGTTTAAACTGTAACATAAGTCGCTTTTATAAAACGAACTAAGACGTTTGGCATCTGTTTAGTGAAAGTTTTCTCGTTTGGGGGCATAAAATCGTTTGAAATTAACAGTTCTGGTCAAAACTATTACGTAAATTATTTCTTTGTATCACTTTAAAGATTTGCTTTATAGTCTTGACGAGAACTGTTAATTTCAAACGATTCTATGCTTTGAAACCAGTATACTTTCACTGAACAGAGGCAAAACGTCTGATTTCGCCTTTAAAAAACGATTTATGTCACAGTTTGGATTAAAACCAATGATTTTCGTTTATTCATTGTTACAAACAAGAAACCTTACATCAAAGAAACTGAAAACCTCTTATTCAGGCCCAGAAAATCAAATTACGTTTCAGTCTGGACACAAATTGCTTATTTTCGACGATTCTTTCTTTTGAACACGAAAACTTACATTAAAAAGATTAAAAACGTCTTATTCTGGCTCAAAACTGCAAATTATGTATTACTTTGGATAAAAGCAGTTTATCCTGATTACTCCTTTGCTTAGAATAGAGCAAACTTGTATAAAACTTAATGAAAACTTTAAATTTCGTCTCAAAGAAATAATTTACGTTATAGTTTTGACCAGAACTGTTAATTTCAAACGATTTTATGCCCCCAAACGAGAAAACTTTCACTAAACAGATGCCAAACTTCTTAGTTCGTTTTATAAAAACGACATGTTACAGTTGAAACAAAAAAATTATTTTCGTTGTTGTGTCAAAATAATTTATTTCGAATGATTCAATGGAGCGAAACGAGTAAACTTTTATAGGACAGATGCAAAATACTATATTACCACATAAATCGTTATTTTAAAGCAAAGTATTAGCTTTTGCACTTGTTCAATTAAAGTTTGCTTACTTCGAAATATGTAGTCGTCCGAAATAATTTTTTTTTGTCAAAACTATAACGTAATTTGTTCTTTTGAGCTTGAATATAGAGTTTTCATTACGTTTTATAGTAGTTTACTCTAACTGATACATACTTTGCTCTTATTTTCGAGAATAAGACATTTTCAATATGTTTGATAAAATTTTTCTTGTTTATAGCATGGAATCGTTTAAAATAAGCTGTATTTGCCTAAACTGATACGTAATTCGATATTTGTGCATGGATACGATGTTTTCAGTTTCTTTGACGTGAAATTTCTTGTTGCAAAAGTTAATACTTTGCTTTAAAACAACGCTTTATATGGTAATATGTGGTTTTGCATCTGCCCCATAAAAGTTCATTAGTTTCGAATCATAATTTCGTTTGAAATAAACAGTGCTGGTCAAAACTATAACGTAAATTATTTCTTTGAGACGAAATTTAAAGTTTTCATTAAGTTTTATACAAGTTTACTCTATTCTAAGTAAAGGAGTAATCAGGATAAATTGCTTTTATCTAGAGTAATATATAATTTGCAGTTTTCAGCCAGAATAAGACGTTTTTAATCTTTTTAATGTAAGTTTTCGTGTTCAAAACAAAGGATCGTCTAAAATAAGCAGTTTTTGTCCAGACTGAAACGTAATTCGAATTTCTGTGCCTAAATAAGGGGTTTTCAGTTTCTTTGATGTAAGGTTTCTTGTTTGTAACAATGAATTAACAAAAATAATTGGTTTTTATCCAAACTGTGGCATGAATCAGCTTTAAGACTATAACGCAAATCTTTTGTTTTGTGCTAAAATAAGACGTTTTTAGTCAGTTTGATATAAGCTTTCGTGTTCAAAGCAAAATATTGTCGAAAATCAACCGTTTTTGTCTAAACTGAAACAAAATTCGGTGGTTTGTGTCCGAATACAAAGTTTTCAGATTCATTAATGTTAGGTTTGCTGCTTCTAACAAAGAATCAACGAAAATATTTTGTTTTAATACAAACTGCAATATAAAATGTCTTTATAGGACAAAACATGATGTTTGGCATCTGTTTATTAAAAATTTACTCGTTTGGAAGCATAGAATCATTCCAAATAAGCTATTCTCGTCGAAACTATAATGTAATTAGTATTTTGTGCTAGAATACAGCGTTTTTGTTAGATTTATAACAATTTTGTCTATTTTAAGCAATGAAACGAATAGGATTAGCTGCCTTTATTCAAAGTGATACATAAATTGCTCTTTTATGCCAGATTAATACGTTTTTAGTCTGTTCGATGTAAGTTTTCTTGTTCAAAGCAAAAGATCGTCTAAAGTAAGCCGTTTTTGTTTGAACTGATGAACAATTCAGACTGAGAGTCAACAAAAATAATTTGTTTTAATCCAAACTGATAATTTTTGACCCTATAAGAGTCCTATAAGAGTCCGAGATACGCCGTTCTCGTCAAGTCTATAACGTAATTCGTTTTTTTGTGTCAGAATACGACGTTTTCTGTCTGTTTAATATAAGTTTTTAATAATAATAATAATAATAACAATAATAATAATAATAATAATAATAATAACAATAATAATAATAATAATAATAATAATAATAATAATAATAATAATAATAATAATAATAATAATAATAATAATAATAATAAAAATAATAATAGAAATAAAAGTATGCTTAGTTTTCTAAGCAAAAATGAAGCTTATTTTGTGTGTTATATGAGCGCTTTCTCATTTCTATGCAAGAAATCATCTGTGATCTGTATTTTTAGGCAAGAAATTGTCTAAAATTAATAACTCATTTTAAAACTGGTATAAAAACATTTACTATACAAAAGTTAATAATAATAATAATAATAATAATAATAATAATAATAATAATAATAATAATAATAGTAATAATAATAATAATAATAATAGTAATAATAATAATAATAATAATAATAATAATAATAGTAATAAAAGAAATAATAATAATAATAATAATACTAATAATGATAATAATACTTATAATAATGAATTTCTTTCTAAATTAAAGCTTAGTTTTTCTAAGCAAAAATGATGCTTATTTTGTGTGTTATATGAGCGTTTTCTCATTTCTATGCAAGAGATCATCTGTGATCTGTGTAATAATAGTAATAAAAGAAATAATAATAATAATAATAATACTAATAATGATAATAATACTTATAATAATGAATTTCTTTCTAAATTAAAGCTTAGTTTTTCTAAGCAAAAATGAAGCTTATTTTGTGTGTTATATGAGCGCTTTCTCATTTCTATGCAAGAAATCATCTGTGATCTGTATTTTTAGGCAAGAAATTGTCTAAAATTAATAACTCATTTTAAAACTGGTATAAAAACATTTACTATACAAAAGTTAATAATAATAATAATAATAATAATAATAATAATAATAATAATAATAATAATAATAATAATAATAATAATAATAATAATAATAATAATAATAATAATAATAATAACAATAATAATAATAATAATAATAATAATAATAATAATAGTAATAGTAACAAAAGTAATAATAATAATAATACTTTTAAAAAGGAAAAATGGAGCTTATTTTGTGTGTTACATGAGCGTTTTCTCATTTTTATGCAAAAGATCATGTGTGATCTGTGTTTTTAGGCAATCTAAGCCATTTTATAGTTTTTAATATTTAACAAAAATTTGCTTTAAAATAAAATGTTTGAAAAACCGAAATTAAACTAAATTAATTGTGTCTAACACTTTAGTAGAGGAAAAAGGAGGAGACATAAAAGTCACTAAAGTCTTAAAGTTGTCTTTAGTCGTCATATTAATAACAATAACATTTATAATAACAATACTAGTAGTACTAAATTTGCTTATATGCAAGCGCTTAATTAAGGTAACAGTTTTTTTGTTTTTTGCCTATATCTCGAAAACAGTTACTCCTATCAATTTTTACTTTTTCACCAAAATTAAAGGTGATAAAATTTCCTACAAAATAGTTATTTGCATTTTTCATGTAGAACTAACCATAAGCGAGATATAAGTTTGAAAATAATTATTAATTAAAAAAAAGTGTTTTAACAGAAAATGTCTTGTGATTTAAAATACACTTAATTTGTTGGGTTCAATACTTTATTAGAAGAAAAAGGAGGTGACATAAAAGTCACTGAAGTCTTCAGAGTCGTTTTTAAATGCTGCATTTTTGACTTCGTCTCAAACATTGAAAACTGAATTACATTTTTGTTCAGTAACAGTTACAGTTTTCTTATTGGTTTTTTGCATATATCTCGAAAACAGTTACTCCTATCAAATTTTACCTTTCTTTCAAAATTAAAGCTGATAAAATTTCCAACAAAATAGTTATTTACATTTTTCTTGTAGGACCAAGCATAAACGAGTAATAGAGTTGGTTATAAATAATATTTAACAAAAATTTGCTTTAAAATAAAATGCTTGAAAAACCGGAATTAAACTAAATTAATTGTGTCTAACACTTTAGTAGAGGAAAAAGGAGAAGACATAAAAGTCACTAAATGTTTCAGAGTCGTCTTTAGTCGTCATATTAATAACAATAACATTAATAATAATAATACTAATAGTACTAAATTTGCTTATATGCAAACGCTTAATTGACGTAACATTTTTTTGGTTTCTTGCTTATATCTCGAAAACAGTTACTCCTATCAATTTTTATCTTTTTTTCAAAATTAAAGCTAATAAAATTTTCTACAAAATAGTTATTTGCATTTTTTTGTAGGACCAACCATAAGCGAGTTATAGAGTTGGATATAAATAATATTTAACAAAAATTTGCTTTAAAATAAAATGTTTGAAAAACCGAAATTAAACTAAATTAATTGAGTCTAACACTTTAGTAGAGGAAAAAGAAAAAGACATAAAAGTCACTAAAGGTTTCAGAGTTGTCTTTAGTTGTCATATTAATAACAATAACATTAATAATAATAATACTAATAGTACTAAATTTGCTTATATGCAAACGCTTAATTAAGGTAACAGTGTTTTGGTTTCTTGCTCATGTCTCGAAAACAGTTACTCCTATCAATTTTTATCTTTTTACTAAAATTCAAGCTGATAAAATTTCCTACAAAATAGTTATTTGCATTTTTCATGTAGGACTAACCATAAGCGAGATATATGATTGAAAATAATTAATATTTAAAAAAAAAGTGCTTTAACAGAAAATGTCTTGTGATTTAAAATACACTTAATTTATTGGGTCCAATACTTTATTAAAAGAAAAAGGAAGTGACATAAAAGTCACTGAAGTCTTCAGAGTCGTTTTTAAATGCTGCAGTTTCGTCTTCGTCTCAAACATTGAAAACTGAGTTACATTTTTGTTCAGTAACAGTCACAGTTTTCTTATTGGTTTTTTGCTTATATCTCTAAAACAGTTACTCCTATCAATTTTTATCTTTCTGTCAAAATTAAAGCTGATAAAATTTCCTACAAAATAGTTATTTGCATTTTTCTTGTAGGACCAACCATAAGCGAGTTATAGAGTTGGATATAAATAATATTTAACAAAAATTTGCTTTAAAATAAAATGTTTGAAAAACTGAAATTAAACTAATTTAATTGTGTCTAACACTTTAGTAGAGGAAAAAGAAGAAGACATAAAAGTCACTAAAGGTTTCAAAGTTGTCTTTAATCGTCATATTAATAACAATAACATTAATAATAATAATACTAATAGTACTAAATTTGCTTATATGCAAACGCTTAATTAAGGTAACAGTGTTTTGGTTTCTTGCTCATATCTCGAAAACAGTTACTCCTATCAATTTTTATCTTTTTACTGAAATTCAAGCTGATAAAATTTCCTACAAAATAGTTATTTGCATTTTTTATGTAGGACTAACCATAAGCGAGATATAAGATTGAAAATAATTAATATTTAAAAAAGAAGTGCTTTAACAGAAAATGTCTTGTGATTTAAAATACACTTAATTTATTAGGTTCAATACTTTATTAAAAAAAAAAAGGGGGTGACATATAAGTCACTGAAGTCTTCAGAGTCGATTTTAAATGCTGCATTTTCGTCTTCGTCTCAAACATTGAAAACTGAATTACATTTTTGTTCTGAAACGGTAACAGTTTTTACTTTGGTTTTTTGCTTATATCTCGAAAACAGTTACTCCTATCAATTTTTATCTTTCTTTCAAAATTAAAGCTGATAACATTTCCTACAAAATAGTTATTTGCATTTTTCTTGTAGGACCAACCATAAGCGAGTTATAAAGTTGGATATAAATAATATTTAACAAAAACTTGCTTAAAAATAAAATGTTTGAAATACTGAAATTAAACTAAATTAATTGTATCTAACACTTTAGTAGAGAAAAAAGAAAAAGACATAAATAAAAGTCACCAAAGTCTTCAGAATCGTTTTTAGTCGTCATATTAATAACAATAACATTAATAATAATAATACTAATAGTACTAAATCTGCTTATATGCAAGCGCTTTATTAAGGTAACAGTTTTTTGGTTTCTTGCTTATATCTCGAAAACAGTTACTCCTATGAATTTTTGTCTTTCTTTCAAAATTAAAGCTGATAAAATATTCTACAAAATAGTTATTTGCATTTTTCTTGTAGGACCAACCATAAGCGAGTTATAGAGTTGGATATAAATAATATTTAACAAAAATTTGCTTTAAAATAAAATGTTTGAAAAACTGAAATTAAACTAATTTAACTGTGTCTAACACTTTAGTAGAGAAAAAAGGAAAAGACATAAAAGTAACTAAAGGTTTCAGAGTTGTCTTTAGTTGTCATATTAATAACAATAACATTAATAATAATAATACTAATAGTACTAAATTTGCTTATATGCAAACGCTTAATTAAGGTAACATTGTTTTGGTTTCTTGCTTATATCTCGAAAACAGTTACTCCTATCAATTTTTATCTTTTTACTAAAATTCAAGCTGATAAAATTTCCTACAAAATAGTTATTTGCAATTTTCATGTAGGACTAACCATAAGCGAGATATATGATTGAAAATAATTAATATTTAAAAAAAAAGTGCTTTAACAGAAAATGTTTTGTGATTTAAAATACACTTAATTTATTAGGTCCAATACTTTATTAAAAAAAAAGGGGGTGACATATAAGTCACTGAAGTCTTCAGAGTCGATTTTAAATGCTGCATTTTCGTCTTCGTCTCAAACATTGAAAACTGAATTACATTTTTGTTCTGAAACGGTAACAGTTTTTACTTTGGTTTTTTGCTTATATCTCGAAAACAGTTACTCCTATCAATTTTTATCTTTCTTTCAAAATTAAAGCTGATAACATTTCCTACAAAATAGTTATTTGCATTTTTCTTGTAGGACCAACCATAAGCGAGTTATAAAGTTGGATATAAATAATATTTAACAAAAACTTGCTTAAAAATAAAATGTTTGAAATACTGAAATTAAACTAAATTAATTGTGTCTAACACTTTAGTAGAGAAAAAAGGAAAAGACATAAAAGTAACTAAAGGTTTCAGACTTGTGTTTAGTTGTCATATTAATAACAATAACATTAATAATAATAATACTAATAGTACTAAATTTGCTTATATGCAAACGCTTAATTAAGGTAACATTGTTTTGGTTTCTTGCTTATATCTCGAAAACAGTTACTCCTATCAATTTTTATCTTTTTACTAAAATTCAAGCTGATAAAATTTCCTACAAAATAGTTATTTGCAATTTTCATGTAGGACTAACCATAAGCGAGATATATGATTGAAAATAATTAATATTTAAAAAAAAAGTGCTTTAACAGAAAATGTTTTGTGATTTAAAATACACTTAATTTATTAGGTCCAATACTTTATTAAAAAAAAAAGGGGGTGACATATAAGTCACTGAAGTCTTCAGAGTCGATTTTAAATGCTGCATTTTCGTCTTCGTCTCAAACATTGAAAACTGAATTACATTTTTGTTCTGAAACGGTAACAGTTTTTACTTTGGTTTTTTGCTTATATCTCGAAAACAGTTACTCCTATCAATTTTTATCTTTCTTTCAAAATTAAAGCTGATAACATTTCCTACAAAATAGTTATTTGCATTTTTCTTGTAGGACCAACCATAAGCGAGTTATAAAGTTGGATATAAATAATATTTAACAAAAACTTGCTTAAAAATAAAATGTTTGAAATACTGAAATTAAACTAAATTAATTGTGTCTAACACTTTAGTAGAGAAAAAAGAAAAAGACATAAAAGTCACCAAAGTCTTCAGAATCGTTTTTAGTCGTCATATTAATAACAATAACATTAATAATAATAATACTAATAGTACTAAATCTGCTTATATGCAAGCGCTTTATTAAGGTAACAGTTTTTTGGTTTCTTGCTTATATCTCGAAAACAGTTACTCCTATGAATTTTTGTTTTTCTTTCAAAATTAAAGCTGATAAAATATTCTACAAAATAGTTATTTGCATTTTTCTTGTAGGACTAACCATAAGCGAGTTATGGAGTTGGATATAAATAATATTTAACAAAAATTTGCTTTAAAATAAAATGTTTGAAAAACTGAAATTAAACTAATTTAACTGTGTCTAACACTTTAGTAGAGAAAAAAGGAAAAGACATAAAAGTCACTAAAGGTTTCAGAGTTGTCTTTAGTTGTCATATTAATAACAATAACATTAATAATAATAATACTAATAGTACTAAATTTGCTTATATGCAAACGCTTAATTAAGGTAACAGTGTTTTGGTTTCTTGCTTATATCTCGAAAACAGTTACTCCTATCAATTTTTATCTTTTTACTAAAATTAAAGCTGATAAAATTTCCTACAAAATAGTTATTTGCATTTTTCATGTAGGACTAACCATAAGCGAGATGTATGATTGAAAATAATTAATATTTAAAAAAAAAGTGCTTTAACAGAAAATGTCTTGTGATTTAAAATACACATAATTTATTGGGTCCAATACTTTATTAGAAGAAAAAGGAAGTGACATAAAAGTCACTGAAGTCTTCAGAGTCGTTTTTAAATGCTGCAGTTTCGTCTTCGTCTCAAACATTGAAAACCGAATTACATTTTTGTTCAGTAACAGTCACAGTTTTCTTATTGGTTTTTTGCTTATATCTCGAAAACAGTTACTCTTATCAATTTTTATCATTCTTTCAAAATTAAAGCTGATAAAATATTCTACAAAATAGTTATTTGCATTTTTCTTGTAGGACCAACCATAAGCGAGTTATAGAGTTGGATATAAATAATATTTAACAAAAATTTGCTTTAAAATAAAATGTTTGAAAAACTGAAATTAAACTAATTTAATTGTGTCTAACACTTTAGTAGAGGAAAAAGAAGAAGACATAAAAGTCACTAAAGGTTTCAAAGTTGTCTTCAATTGTAATATTAATAACAATAACATTAATAATAATAATACTAATAGTACTAAATTTGCTTATATGCAAACGCTTAATTAAGGTAACAGTGTTTTGGTTTCTTGCTTATATCTCGAAAACAGTTACTCCTATCAATTTTTATCTTTTTACTAAAATTAAAGCTGATAAAATTTCCTACAAAATAGTTAATTGCATTTTTAATGTAGGACTAACCATAAGCGAGATATAAGTTTGAAAATAATTAAAATTTAAAAAAAAGTGCTTCAACAGAATATGTCTTGTGATTTAAAATACACTTAATTTATTGAGTCCAATACTTTATTAGAAGAAAAAAGAGGTGACAGAAAGGTCACTGAAGTCTTTAGAGTCGTTTGTAAATGCTGCATTTTCGTCTTCGTCTCAAACATTGAAAACTGAATTACATTTTTGTTCAGTAACTGTTACAGTTTTCTTATTGGTTTTTTGCTTATATCTCGAAAACAGTTACTCCTATCAATTTTTATCTTTCTTTTAAAATTAAAGCTGATAAAGCTTCCTACAAAATAGTTGTTAGCATTTTTCTTGTAGGACCAACCATAAGCGAGTTATAGAGTTGGATATAAATAATATTTAACAAAAATTTGCTTTAAATAAAATGTTTGAATAACCGAAATTAAATAAATTAATTGAGTCTAACACTTTAGTAGAGAAAAAAGAAAAAGACATAAAAGTCACCAAAGTCTTCAGAATCGTTTTTAGTCGTCATATTAATAACAATAACGTTAATAATAATAATACTAATAGTACTAAATCTGCTTATATGCAAGCGCTTTATTAAGGTAACAGTTTTTTGGTTTCTTGCTTATATCTCGAAAACAGTTACTCCTATCAAATTTTATCTTTTTTTCAAAATTAAAGCTGATAAAATTTCCTACAAAATAGTTATTTGCATTTTTCTTGTAGGACCAACCATAAGCGAGTTATAGAGTTGGATATAAATAATATTTAACAAAAATTTGCTTTAAAATAAAATGTTTGAAAAACTGAAATTAAACTAATTTAATTGTGTCTAACACTTTAGTAGAGAAAAAAGAAGAAGACATAAAAGTCACTAAAGGTTTCAAAGTTGTCTTTAATCGTCATATTAATAACAATAACATTAATAATAATAATACTAATAGTACTAAATTTGCTTATATGCAAACGCTTAATTAAGGTAACAGTGTTTTGGTTTCTTGCTCATATCTCGAAAACAGTTACTCCTATCAATTTTTATCTTTTTACTAAAATTAAAGCTGATAAAATTTCTTACAAAATAGTTAATTGCATTTTTAATGTAGGACTAACCATAAGCGAGATATAAGTTTGAAAATAATTAAAATTTAAAAAAAAGTGCTTCAACAGAAAATGTCTTGTGATTTAAAATACACTTAATTTATTGGGTCCAATACTTTATTAGAAGAAAAAAGAGGTGACAGAAAGGTCACTGAAGTCTTTAGAGTCGTTTGTAAATGCTGCATTTTCGTCTTCGTCTCAAACATTGAAAACTGAATTACATTTTTGTTCAGTAACTGTTACAGTTTTCTTATTGGTTTTTTGCTTATATCTCGAAAACAGTTACTCCTATCAATTTTTATCTTTCTTTTAAAATTAAAGCTGATAAAGCTTCCTACAAAATAGTTGTTTGCATTTTTCTTGTAGGACCAACCATAATTAAGGTAACAGTGTTTTGGTTTCTTGCTCATATCTCGAAAACAGTTACTCCTATCAATTTTTATATTTTTACTAAAATTTAAGCTGATAAAATTTCCTACAAAATAGTTATTTGCATTTTTTATGTAGGACTAACCATAAGCGAGATATAAGATTGAAAATAATTAATATTTAAAAAAGAAGTGCTTTAACAGAAAATGTCTTGTGATTTAAAATACACTTAATTTATTAGGTCCAATACTTTATTAAAAAAAAAAGGGGGTGACATATAAGTCACTGAAGTCTTCAGAGTCGATTTTAAATGCTGCATTTTCGTCTTCGTCTCAAACATTGAAAACTGAATTACATTTTTGTTCTGAAACGGTAACAGTTTTTACTTTGGTTTTTTGCTTATATCTCGAAAACAGTTACTCCTATCAATTTTTATCTTTTTTTCAAAATTAAAGCTGATAACATTTCCTACAAAATAGTTATTTGCATTTTTCTTGTAGGACCAACCATAAGCGAGTTATAAAGTTGGATATAAATAATATTTAACAAAAACTTGCTTAAAAATAAGATGTTTGAAAAACTGAAATTAAACTATATTAATTGTGTCTAACACTTTAGTAGAGAAAAATGAAAAAGACATAAAAGTCACCAAAGTCTTCAGAATCGTTTTTAGTCGTCATATTAATAACAATAACATTAATAATAATAATACTAATAGTACTAAATCTGCTTATATGCAAGCGCTACATTAAGGTAACAGTTTTTTGGTTTCTTGCTTATATCTCGAAAACAGTTACTCCTATGAATTTTTGTCTTTTTTTCAAAATTAAAGCTGATAAAATATTCTACAAAATAGTTATTTGCATTTTTCTTGTAGGACCAACCATAAGCGAGTTATAGAGTTGGATATAAATAATATTTAACAAAAATTTGCTTTAAAATAAAATGTTTGAAAAACTGAAATTAAACTAATTTTACTGTGTCTAACACTTTAGTAGAGAAAAAACGAAAAGACATAAAAGTCACTTAAGGTTTCAGAGTTGTCTTTAGTTGTCATATTAATAACAATAACATTAATAATAATAATACTAATAGTTCTAAATTTGCTTATATGCAAACGCTTAATTAAGGTAACAGTGTTTTGGTTTCTTGCTTATATCTCGAAAACAGTTACTCCTATCAATTTTTATCTTTTTACTAAAATTCAAGCTGATAAAATTTCCTACAAAATAGTTATTTGCATTTTTCATGTAGGACTAACCATAAGCGAGATATATGATTGAAAATAATTAAAATTTAAAAAAAAAGTGCTTTAACAGAAAATGTCTCGTGATTTAAAATACAGTTAATTTATTGGGTCCAATACTTTATTAGAAGAAAAAGGAAGTGACATAAAAGTCACTGAAGTCTTCAGAGTCGTTTTTAAATGCTGCAGTTTCGTCTTCGTCTCAAACATTGAAAACCGAATTACATTTTTGTTCAGTAACAGTCACAGTTTTCTTATTGGTTTTTTGCTTATATCTCGAAAACAGTTACTCCTATCAATTTTTATCTTTCTTTCAAAATTAAAGCTGATAAAATTTCCTACAAAATAGTTATTTGCATTTTTCTTGTAGGACCAACCATAAGCGAGTTATAGAGTTGGATATAAATAATATTTAACAAAAATTTGCTTTAAAATAAAATGTTTGAAAAACTGAAATTAAACTAATTTAATTGTGTCTAACACTTTAGTAGAGGAAAAAGGAAAAGACATAAAAGTCACTAAAGGTTTCAGAGTTGTCTTTAGTTGTCATATTAATAACAATAACATTAATAATAATAATACTAATAGTACTAAATTTGCTTATATGCAAACGCTTAGTTAAGGTAACAGTGTTTTGGTTTCTTGCTTATATCTCGAAAACAGTTACTCCTATCAATTTTTATCTTTTTACTAAAATTCAAGCTGATAAAATTTCCTATAAAATAGTTATTTGCATTTTTCATGTAGGACTAACCATAAGCGAGATATATGATTGAAAATAATTAATATTTAAAAAATAAGTGCTTTAACAGAAAATGTCTTGTGATTTAAAATACACTTAATTTATTGGGTCCAATACTTTATTAGAAGAAAAAGGAAGTGACATAAAAGTCACTGAAATCTTCTGAGTCGTTTTTAAATGCTGCAGTTTCGTCTTCGTCTCAAACATTGAAAACTGAATTACATTTTTGTTCAGTAACAGTCACAGTTTTCTTATTGGTTTTTTGCTTATATCTCGAAAACAGTTACTCCTATCAATTTTTATTTTTCTGTCAAAATTAAAGCTGATAAAATTTCCTACAAAATAAATATTTGCATTTTTCTTGTAGGACCAACCATAAGCGAGTTATAGAGTTGGATATAAATAATATTTAACAAAAATTTGCTTTAAAATAAAATGTTTGAAAAACTGAAATTAAACTAATTTAATTGTGTCTAACACTTTAGTAGAGGAAAAAGAAGAAGACATAAAAGTCACTAAAGGTTTCAAAGTTGTCTTTAATCGTCATATTAATAACAATAACATTAATAATAATAATACTAATAGTACTAAATTTGCTTATATGCAAACGCTTAATTAAGGTACCAGTGTTTTGGTTTCTTGCTCATATCTCGAAAACAGTTACTCCTATCAATTTTTATCTTTCTTTCAAAATTAAAGCTGATAATATTTCCTACAAAATAGTTATTTACATTTTTCTTGTGGGACCAACCATAAGCGAGTTATAAAGTTGGATATAAATAATATTTAACAAAAACTTGATTAAAAATAAAATGTTTGAAATACTGAAATTAAACTAAATTAATTGTGTCTAACACTTTAGTAGAGAAAAAAGAAAAAGACATAAAAGTCACCAAAGTCTTCAGAATCGTTTTTAGTCGTCATATTAATAACAATAACATTAATAATAATACTAATAGTACTAAATCTGCTTATATGCAAGCGCTTTATTAAGGTAACAGTTTTTTGGTTTCTTGCTTATATCTCGAAAACAGTTACTCCTATGAATTTTTGTCTTTTTTTCAAAATTAAAGCTGATAAAATTTCCTACAAAATAGTTATTTGCATTTTTCTTGTAGGACCAACCATAAGCGAGTTATAGAGTTGGATATAAATACTTTTTAACAAAAATTTGCTTTAAAATAAAATGTTTGAAAAACTGAAATTAAACTAATTTAATTGTGTCTAACACTTTAGTAGAGGAAAAAGGAAAAGACATAAAAGTCACTAAAGGTTTCAGAGTTGTCTTTAGTTGTCATATTAATAACAATAACATTAATAATAATAATACTAATAGTACTAAATTTGCTTATATGCAAACGCTTAGTTAAGGTAACAGTGTTTTGGTTTCTTGCTTATATCTCGAAAACAGTTACTCCTATCAATTTTTATCTTTTTACTAAAATTCAAGCTGATAAAATTTCCTATAAAATAGTTATTTGCATTTTTCATGTAGGACTAACCATAAGCGAGATATATGATTGAAAATAATTAATATTTAAAAAATAAGTGCTTTAACAGAAAATGTCTTGTGATTTAAAATACACTTAATTTATTGGGTCCAATACTTTATTAGAAGAAAAAGGAAGTGACATAAAAGTCACTGAAGTCTTCAGAGTCGTTTTTAAATGCTGCAGTTTCGTCTTCGTCTCAAACATTGAAAACTGAATTACATTTTTGTTCAGTAACAGTCACAGTTTTCTTATTGGTTTTTTGCTTATATCTCGAAAACAGTTACTCCTATCAATTTTTATTTTTCTGTCAAAATTAAAGCTGATAAAATTTCCTACAAAATAAATATTTGCATTTTTCTTGTAGGACCAACCATAAGCGAGTTATAGAGTTGGATATAAATAATATTTAACAAAAATTTGCTTTAAAATAAAATGTTTGAAAAACTGAAATTAAACTAATTTAATTGTGTCTAACACTTTAGTAGAGGAAAAAGAAGAAGACATAAAAGTCACTAAAGGTTTCAAAGTTGTCTTTAATCGTCATATTAATAACAATAACATTAATAATAATAATACTAATAGTACTAAATTTGCTTATATGCAAACGCTTAATTAAGGTAACAGTGTTTTGGTTTCTTGCTCATATCTCGAAAACAGTTACTCCTATCAATTTTTATCTTTCTTTCAAAATTAAAGCTGATAACATTTCCTACAAAATAGTTATTTGCATTTTTCTTGTGGGACCAACCATAAGCAAGTTATAAAGTTGGATATAAATAATATTTAACAAAAACTTGCTTAAAAATAAAATGTTTGAAATACTGAAATTAAACTAAATTAATTGTGTCTAACACTTTAGTAGAGAAAAAAGAAAAAGACATAAAAATCACCAAAGTTTTCAGAATCGTTTTTAGTCGTCATATTAATAACAATAACATTAATAATAATAATACTAATAGTACTAAATCTGCTTATATGCAAGCGCTTTATTAAGGTAACAGTTTTTTGGTTTTTTGCTTATATCTCGAAAACAGTTACTCCTATAAATTTTTGTCTTTTTTTCAAAATTAAAGCTGATAAAATTTCCTACAAAATAGTTATTTGCATTTTTCTTGTAGGACCAACCATAAGCGAGTTATAGAGTTGGATATAAATACTTTTTAACAAAAATTTGCTTTAAAATAAAATGTTTGAAAAACTGAAATTAAACTAATTTAAATGTGTCTAACACTTTAGTAGAGGAAAAAGGAGGAGACATAAAAGTCACTAAAGACTTAGAGTTGTCTTTAGTCGTCATATTAATAACAATAACATTTATAATAACAATACTAGTAGTACTAAATTTGCTTATATGCAAACGCTTAATTAAGGTAACAGTGTTTTGGTTTCTTGCTCATATCTCGAAAACAGTTACTCCTATCAACTTTTATCTTTTTACTAAAATTCAAGCTGATAAAATTTCCTACAAAATAATTATTTGCATTTTTTATGTAGGACTAACCATAAGCGAGATATAAGATTGAAAATAATTAATATTTAAAAAAGAAGTGCTTTAACAGAAAATGTCTTGTGATTTAAAATACACTTAATTTATTAGGTCCAATACTTTATTAGAAAAAAAGGGGGTGACATATAAGTCACTGAAGTCTTCAGAGTCGATTTTAAATGCTGCATTTTCGTCTTCGTCCCAAACATTGAAAACTGAATTACATTTTTGTTCTGAAACGGTAACAGTTTTTACATTGGTTTTTTGCTTATATCTCGAAAACAGTTACTCCTATCAATTTTTATCTTTCTTTCAAAATTAAAGCTGATAACATTTCCTACAAAATAGTTATTTGCATTTTTCTTGTAGGACCAACCATAAGCGAGTTATAAAGTTAGATATAAATAATATTTAACAAAAACTTGCTTAAAAATAAAATGTTTGAAATACTGAAATTAAACTAAATTAATTGTGTCTAACACTTTAGTAGAGAAAAAAGAAAAATACATAAAAGTCACCAAAGTCTTCAGAATCGTTTTTAGCCGTCATATTAATAACAATAACATTAATAATAATAATACTAATAGTACTAAATCTGCTTATATGCAAGCGCTTTATTAAGGTAACAGTTTTTTGGTTTCTTGCTTATATCTCGAAAACAGTTACTCCTATGAATTTTTGTCTTTTTTTCAAAATTAAAGCTGATAAAATTTCCTACAAAATAGTTATTTGCATTTTTCTTGTAGAGAAAGAAAAAACATTTACTATACAAAAGTTATAATCAGTTTTTAATAATAATAAAATTAATAATAATAATAATAATAATAATAATAATAATAATAAAAATAATAGTAATAATAATAATAATAATAATAATAATAAAAATAATAGTAATAATAATAATAATAATAATAATAATAATAATAATAATAATAATAATAATAATAATAATAATAATAAAAGTAATAGTAACATAAGTAATAATAATAATAATACTTTTAATAAGGAAAAATGGAGCTTATTTTGTGTGTTACATGAGCGTTTTCTCATTTCTATGCAAAAGATCATGTGTGATCTGTGTTTTTAGGCAATCTAACCCATTTTATAGTTTTTAATATTTAACAAAAATTTGCTTTAAAATAAAATGTTTGAAAAACTGAAATTAAACTAAATTAATTGTGTCTAACACTTTAGTAGAGGAAAAAGGAGGAGACATAAAAGTCACTAAAGACTTAGAGTTGTCTTTAGTCGTCATATTAATAACAATAACATTTATAATAACAATACTAGTAGTACTAAATTTGCTTATATGCAAGCGCCTACTTAAGGTAACAGTTTTTTTGTTTTTTGCTTATATCTCGAAAACAGTTACTCCTAACAATTTTTACTTTTTCACCAAAATTAAAGGTGATAAAATTTCCTACAAAATAGTTATTTGCATTTTTTATGTAGAACTAACCATAAGCGAGATATAAGTTTGAAAATAATTAATAATTTAAAAAAAGTGTTTTAACAGAAAATGTCTTGTGATTTAAAATACACTTAATTTATTGGGTCCAATACTTTATTAGAAGAAAAAGGAGGTAACATAAAAGTCACTGAAGTCTTCAGAGTCGTTTTTAAATGCTGCATTTTTGTCTTCGTCTCAAACATTGAAAACTGAATTACATTTTTGTTCAGTTACAGTTATAGTTTTCTTATTGGTTTTTTGCTTATATCTCGAAAACAGTTACTCCTATCAAATTTTATCTTTCTTTCAAAATTAAAGCTGATAAAATTTCGAACAAAATAGTTATTTACATTTTTTTTGTAGGACCAAGAATAAACGAGTTATAGAGTTGGATATAAATAATATTTAACAAAAATTTGCTTTAAAATAAAATGCTTGAAAAACCGGAATTAAACTAAATTAATTGTGTCTAACACTTTAGTAGAGGAAAAAGGAGAAGACATAAAAGTCACTAAATGTTTCAGAGTCGTCTTTAGTCGTCATATTAATAACAATAACATTAATAATAATAATACTAGTAGTACTAAATTTGCTTATATGCAAACGCTTAATTAAGGTAACAGTTTTTTGGTTTCTTGCTTATATCTTGAAAACAGTTACTCCTATAAAAATAAAAATAAATAAAATGTTTGAAAATCGAAATTAAACTAAATTAATTAAGACTAACACTTTAGTAGAGGAAAAAAGAGAAGACATAAAAGTCACCAAAGTCTTGAGAGTCGTTTTTAGTCGTCATATTAATAACAATAACATTAATAATAATAATACTAATATTACTAAATTTGCTTATATGCAAGCGGTTAATTAAGGCAACAGTTTCTTGCTTATATCTCAAAAACAGTTACTCCTATCAATTGTTATCTTTTTACTAAAATTAAAGCTGATAAAATTTCCTACAAAATATTTATTTGCATTTTTTATGTAAGACTAACCATAAGCGAGATATAAGTTTGAAAATAATTAATATTTAAAAAAAAAGTGCTTTAACAGAAAATGTCTTGTGATTTAAAATACACTTAATTTATTGAGTCCAATACTTTATTAGAAGAAAAAGGAGGTGACATAAAAGTCACTGAAGTCTTCAGAGTCGTTTTTAAATGCTGCATTTTCGTCTTCGTCTCAAACATTGAAAACTGAATTACATTTTTGTTAAGTAACTGTAACAGTTTTCACTTTGGTTTTTTGCTTATATCTCAAAAACACCAAAATAGTTATTTACATTTTTCTTGTAGGACCAAGCATAAGCAAGTTATAGAGTTGGATATAAATAATATTAAACAAAAATTTGCTTTAAAATAAAATGTTTGAAAAACCGAAATTAAACTAAATTAATTGTGTCTAACACTTTAGTAGAGGAAAAAGGAGGAGACATAAAAGTCACTAAACTCTTCAGAATCGTCTTTAGTCGTCATATTAATAACAATAACATTAATAATAACAATACTATTAGTACTAAATTTGCTTATATGCAAGCGCTTAATTAAGGTAACAGTTTTTTTGTTGTTTGCTTATATCTCGAAAACAGTTACTCCTATCAGTTTTTACCTTTTCACCAAAATTAAAGCTGATAAAATTTCCTTCAAAATCGTTATTTGCATTTTTCATGTAGAACTAACCATAAGCAAGATATAAGTTTGAAAATAATTAATAATTAAAAAAAATGTGCTTTAACAGAAAATGTCTTGTGATTTAAAATACACTTAATTTATTGGGTCCAATACTTAATTAGAAGAAAAAGGAGGTGACAGTAAATGCTACATTTTCGTCTTCGTCTCAAACATTAAATACTGAATTACATTTTTGTTTAGTAACTTTTACAGTTTTCACTTTGGTTTTTTGCTTATATCTCGAAGACAGTTACTCCTATCAATTTTTATCTTTCCTTCAAAATTAAAGCGGATAAAATTTTTTACAAAACAGTTTTTTGCATTTTTTTGTAGGACCAACTATAAGCGAGTTATAGAGTTGGATATAAATAATCGTTAACAAAAATTTGATATAAAAATAAAAAAAGATAAAAATTGATAGGAGTAACTGTTTTCGAGATATAAGCAAGAAACCAAAAAACTGTTACCTTAATTAAGCGTTTGCATATAAGCTAATTTAGTACTAATAGTATTATTATTATTAATGTTATTGTTAATAATATGACGACTAAAGACGACTCTGAAACCTTTAGTGACTTTTATGTCTTCTTCTTTTTCCTCTACTAAAGTGTTAGACACAATTAATTTAGTTTAATTTCAGTATTTCAAACATTTTATTTTAAAGCAAATTTTTGTTAAATATTATTTATATCCATCTCTATAACTCGCTTATGCTTGGTCCTACAAGAAAAATGCAAATAACTATTTTGTAGGAAATTTTATCAGCTTTAATTTTAGTAAAAAGATAAAAATTGATAGGAGTAACTGTTTTCGAGATATAAGCAAGAAACCAAAAACTGTTACCTTAATAAAGCGCTTGCATATAAGCAAATTTAGTACTATTAGTATTATTATTATTAATGTTATTGTTATTAAAATGACGACTAAAAACGACACTGAAGACTTTGGTGACTTTTATGTCTTCTCCTTTTTCCTATACTAAAGTGTTAGACTCAATTAATTTAGTTTAATTTCGGTTTTTCAAACATTTTATTTTAAAGCAAATTTTTGTTGACGATTATTTATATCCAACTCTATAACTCGCTTATGGTTGGTCTTACAAAAGAAATGCAAACAACTATTTTGTAGGAAATTTTATCAGCTTTAATTTTAAGTAAAAAGATAAAAATTTATAGGAGTAACTGTTTTCGAGATATAAGCAAGAAACCAAAACACTGTTATCTTAATTAAGCGTTTGCATATAAGCAAATTTAGTACTATTAGTATTATTATCATTAATGTTATTGTTATTAATATGACGACTAAAGACAACTCTGAAACCTTTAGTGACTTTTATGTCTTTTTCTTTTTCCTCTACTAAAGTGTTAGACACAATTAAATTAGTTTAATTTCAGTTTTTCAAACATTTTATTTTAAAGCAAATTTTTGTTAAATATTATTTATATCCAACTCTATAACTCGCTTATGGTTGGTCCTACAAGAAAAATGCAAATAACGATTTTGTAGGAAATTTTATCAGCTTTAATTTTGAAATAAAGATAAAAATTGATAGGAGTAACAGTTTTCGAGATATAAGCAAAAAACCAATAAGAAAACTGTAACTGTTACTGAACAAAAATGTAATTCAGTTTTCAATGTTTGAGACGAAGACGAAAATGCAGCATTTAAAATCGACTCTGAAGACTTCAGTGACTTTTATGTCACCTCCTTTTTCTTCTAATAAACTATTGGACCCAATAAATTAAGTGTATTTTAAACCCCAAGACATTTTCTGTTAAAACACTTTTTTTTTAAATATTAATTATTTTCAAACTTATATCTCGCTTATGGTTAGTCCTACATGAAAAATGCAAATAAGTATTTTGTAGGAAATTTTATCAGCTTTAATTTTAGTGAAAAGATAAAAATTGATAGGAGTAACTGTTTTCGAGATATAAGCAAGAAACCAAAAAACTGTTACCTTAATTAAGGGCTTACATATAAGCAAATTTAGTACTAAAAACTACTCTGAAGACTTTGGTGACTTTTATGTCACCTCCTTTTTCTTCTAATAAAGTATTGAACCCATTAAATTAAGTGTATTTTAAATCATAAGACATTTTCTGTTAAAGCACTTTTTCTTTAAATATTAATTATTTTCAAACTTATATCTCGCTTATGGTTAATTCTACATAAAAAATGCAAATAACTATTTTGTAGGAAATTTTATCAGCTTTAATTTTTGTAAAAAGATAAAAATTGATAGGAGTAACTGTTTTCGAGATATAAGCAAGAAACTGTTGCCTTAATTAAGCGCTTGCATATAAGCAAATTTAGTAATATTAGTATTATTATTATTAATGTTATTGTTATTAATATGACGACTAAAAACGACTCTGAAACCTTTAGTAACTTTTATGTCTTTTTCTTTTTCCTCTACTAAAGTGTTAGACACAATTAATTTAGTTTAATTTCAGTATTTCAAACATTTTATTTTAAAGCAAATTTTTGTTAAATATTATTTATATCCATCTCTATAACTCGCTTATGCTTAGTCCTACAAGAAAAATGCAAATAACTATTTTGTAGGAAATTTTATCAGCTTTAATTTTAGTAAAAAGATAAAAATTGATAGGAGTAACTGTTTTCGAGATATAAGCAAAAAACCAAAAAACTGTTACCTTAATAAAGCGCTTGCATATAAGCAAATTTAGTACTATTAGTATTATTATTATTAATGTTATTGTTATTAAAATGACGACTAAAAAAAACTCTAAAAACTTTGGTGACTTTTATGTCTTCTCCTTTTTCCTACACTAAAGTGTTAGACACAATTAATTTAGTTTAATTTCAGTATTTCAAACATTTTATTTTAAAGCAAATTTTTGTTAAATATTATTTATATCCATCTCTATAACTCGCTTATGGTTGGTCCTACAAGAAAAATGCAAATAACTATTTTGTAGGAAATTTTATCAGCTTTAATTTTAGTAAAAAGATAAAAATTGATAGGAGTAACTGTTTTCGAGAAATAAGCAAGAAAAAAAGTCACTAAAGGTTTCAAAGTTGTCTTTAATCGTCATATTAATAACAATAACATTAATAATAATAATACTAATAGTACTAAATTTGCTTATATGCAAACGCTTAATTAAGGTAACAGTGTTTTGGTTTCTTGCTCATATCTCGAAAACAGTTACTCCTATCAATTTTAATCTTTTTACTAAAATTCAAGCTGATAAAATTTCCTACAAAATAGTTATTTGCATTTTTTATGTAGGACTAACCATAAGCGAGATATAAGATTGAAAATAATTAATATTTAAAAAAGAAGTGCTTTAACAGAAAATGTCTTGTGATTTAAAATACACTTAATTTATTAGGTCCAATACTTTATTAGAAAAAAAAGGGAGTGACATATAAGTCACTGAAGTCTTCAGAGTCGATTTTAAATGCTGCATTTTCGTCTTCGTCTCAAACATTGAATACTGAATTACATTTTTGTTCTGAAACGGTAACAGTTTTTACTTTGGTTTTTTGCTTATATCTCGAAAACAGTTACTCCTATCAATTTTTATCTTTCTTTCAAAATTAAAGCTGATAACATTTCCTACAAAATAGTTATTTGCATTTTTCTTGTAGGACCAACCATAAGCGAGTTATAAAGTTGGATATAAATAATATTTAACAAAAACTTGCTTAAAAATAAAATGTTTGAAATACTGAAATTAAACTAAATTAATTGTGTCTAACACTTTAGTAGAGAAAAAAGAAAAAGACATAAAAGTCACCAAAGTCTTCAAAATCGTTTATAGTCGTCATATTAATAACAATAACATTAATAATAATAATACTAATAGTACTAAATCTGCTTATATGCAAGCGCTTTATTAAGGTAACAGTTTTTTGGTTTCTTGCTTATATCTCGAAAACAGTTACTCCTATGAATTTTTGTCTTTCTTGTCTTCTTCTTTTTCCTCTACTAAAGTGTTAGACACAATTAAATTAGTTTAATTTCAGTTTTTCAAACATTTTATTTTAAAGCAAATTTTTGTTAAATATTATTTATATCCAACTCTATAACTCGCTTATGGTTGGTCCTACAAGAAAAATGCAAATAACTATTTTGTAGGAAATTTTATCAGCTTTAATTTTGAAAAAAAGATAAAAATTGATAGGAGTAACTGTTTTCGAGATATAAGCAAAAAACCAATAAGAAAACTGTGACTGTTACTGAACAAAAATGTAATTCAGTTTTCAATGTTTGAGACGAAGACGAAAATGCAGCATTTAAAATCGACTCTGAAGACTTCAGTGACTTATATGTCACCCCCTTTTTTTTTTAATAAAGTATTGGACCTAATAAATTAAGTGTATTTTAAATCACAAGACATTTTCTGTTAAAGCACTTCTTTTTAAATATTAATTATTTTCAATCTTATATCTCGCTTATGGTTAGTCCTACATAAAAAATGCAAATAACTATTTTGTAGGAAATTTTATCAGCTTGAATTTTAGTAAAAAGATAAAAATTGATAGGAGTAACTGTTTTCGAGATATGAGCAAGAAACCAAAACACTGTTACCTTAATTAAGCGTTTGCATATAAGCAAATTTAGTACTATTAGTATTATTATTATTAATGTTATTGTTATTAATATGACGATTAAAGACAACTTTGAAACCTTTAGTGACTTTTATGTCTTCTTCTTTTTCCTCTACTAAAGTGTTAGACACAATTAAATTAGTTTAATTTCAGTTTTTCAAACATTTTATTTTAAAGCAAATTTTTGTTAAATATTATTTATATCCAACTCTATAACTCGCTTATGGTTGGTCCTACAAGAAAAATGCAAATAACTATTTTGTAGGAAATTTTATCAGCTTTAATTTTGAAAGAAAGATAAAAATTGATAGGAGTAACTGTTTTCGAGATATAAGCAAAAAACCAATAAGAAAACTGTGACTGTTACTGAACAAAAATGTAATTCGGTTTTCAATGTTTGAGACGAAGACGAAACTGCAGTATTTAAAAACGACTCTGAAGACTTCAGTGACTTTTATGTCACTTCCTTTTTCTTCTAATAAAGTATTGGACCCAATAAATTAAGTGTATTTTAAATCACAAGACATTTTCTGTTAAAGCACTTTTTTTTAAATATTAATTATTTTTAATCATATATCTCGCTTATGGTTAGTCCTACATGAAAAATGCAAATAACTATTTTGTAGGAAATTTTATCAGCTTGAATTTTAGTAAAAAGATAAAAATTGATAGGAGTAACTGTTTTCGAGATATAAGCAAGAAACCAAAACACTGTTACCTTAATTAAGCGTTTGCATATAAGCAAATTTAGTACTATTAGTATTATTATTATTAATGTTATTGTTATTAATATGACAACTAAAGACAACTCTGAAACCTTTAGTGACTTTTATGTCTTTTCCTTTTTTCTCTACTAAAGTGTTAGACACAGTTAAATTAGTTTAATTTCCGTTTTTCAAACATTTTATTTTAAAGCAAATTTTTGTTAAATATTATTTATATCCAACTCTATAACTCGCTTATGGTTGGTCCTACAAGAAAAATGCAAATAACTATTTTGTAGAATATTTTATCAGCTTTAATTTTGAAAGAAAGACAAAAATTCATAGGAGTAACTGTTTTCGAGATATAAGCAAGAAACCAAAAAACTGTTACCTTAATAAAGCGCTTGCATATAAGCAGATTTAATACTATTAGTATTATTATTATTATTAATGTTATTGTTATTAATATGACGTCTAAAAACGATTCTGATGACTTTGGTGACTTTTATGTCTTTTTCTTTTTTCTCTACTAAAGTGTTAGACACAATTAATTTAGTTTAATTTCAGTATTTCAAACATTTTATTTTTAAGCAAGTTTTTGTTAAATATTATTTATATCCAACTTTATAACTCGCTTATGGTTGGTCTTACAAGAAAAATGCAAATAACTATTTTGTAGGAAATGTTATCAGCTTTAATTTTGAAAAAAAGATAAAAATTGATAGGAGTAACTGTTTTCGAGATATAAGCAAAAAACCAAAGTAAAAACTGTTACCGTTTCAGAACAAAAATGTAATTCAGTTTTCAATGTTTGAGACGAAGACGAAAATGCAGCATTTAAAATCGACTCTGAAGACTTCAGTGACTTATATGTCACCCCCTTTTTTTTTTAATAAAGTATTGGACCTAATAAATTAAGTGTATTTTAAATCACAAGACATTTTCTGTTAAAGCACTTCTTTTTTAAATATTAATTATTTTCAATCTTATATCTCGCTTATGGTTAGTCCTACATAAAAAATGCAAATAACTATTTTGTAGGAAATATTATCAGCTTGAATTTTAGTAAAAAAATAAAAATTGATAGGAGTAACTGTTTTCGAGATATGAGCAAGAAACCAAAACACTGTTACCTTAATTAAGCGTTTGCATATAAGCAAATTTAGTACTATTAGTATTATTATTATTAATGTTATTGTTATTAATATGACGATTAAAGACAACTTTGAAACCTTTAGTGACTTTTATGTCTTCTTCTTTTTCCTCTACTAAAGTGTTAGACACAATTAAATTAGTTTAATTTCAGTTTTTCAAACATTTTATTTTAAAGCAAATTTTTGTTAAATATTATTTATATCCAACTCTATAACTCGCTTATGGTTGGTCCTACAAAAAAAATGCAAATAACTATTTTGTAGGAAATTTTATCAGCTTTAATTTTGACAGAAAGATAAAAATTGATAGGAGTAACTGTTTTCGAGATATAAGCAAAAAACCAATAAGAAAACTGTGACTGTTACTGAACAAAAATGTAATTCAGTTTTCAATGTTTGAGACGAAGACGAAACTGCAGCATTTAAAAACGACTCTGAAGACTTCAGTGACTTTTATGTCACTTCCTTTTTCTTCTAATAAAGTATTGGACCCAATAAATTAAGTGTATTTTAAATCACAAGACATTTTCTGTTAAAGCACTTCTTTTTTAAATATTAATTATTTTCAATCATATATCTCGCTTATGGTTAGTCCTACATGAAAAATGCAAATAACTATTTTGTAGGAAATTTTATTAGCTTGAATTTTAGTAAAAAGATAAAAATTGATAGGAGTAACTGTTTTCGAGATATAAGCAAGAAACCAAAACACTGTTACCTTAATTAAGCGTTTGCATATAAGCAAATTTAGTACTATTAGTATTATTATTATTAATGTTATTGTTATTAATATGACAACTAAAGACAACTCTGAAACCTTTAGTGACTTTTATGTCTTTTCCTTTTTTCTCTACTAAAGTGTTAGACACAGTTAAATTAGTTTAATTTCCGTTTTTCAAACATTTTATTTTAAAGCAAATTTTTGTTAAATATTATTTATATCCAACTCTATAACTCGCTTATGGTTGGTCCTACAAGAAAAATGCAAATAACTATTTTGTAGAATATTTTATCAGCTTTAATTTTGAAAGAAAGACAAAAATTCATAGGAGTAACTGTTTTCGAGATATAAGCAAGAAACCAAAAAACTGTTACCTTAATAAAGCGCTTGCATATAAGCAGATTTAGTACTATTAGTATTATTATTATTAATGTTATTGTTATTAATATGACGACTAAAAACGATTCTGAAGACTTTGGTGACTTTATGTCTTTTTCTTTTTTCTCTACTAAAGTGTTAGACACAATTAATTTAGTTTAATTTCAGTTTTTCAAACATTTTATTTTAAAGCAAATTTTTGTTAAATATTATTTATATCCAACTCTATAACTCGCTTATGGTTGGTCCTACAAGAAAAATGCAAATAACTATTTTGTAGGAAATTTTATCAGCTTTAATTTTGAAAGAAAGATAAAAATTGATAGGAGTAACTGTTTTCGAGATATAAGCAAAAAACCAATAAGAAAACTGTAACTGTTACTGAACAAAAATGTAATTCAGTTTTCAATGTTTGAGACGAAGACAAAAATGCAGCATTTAAAAACGACTCTGAAGACTTCAGTGACTTTTATGTTACCTCCTTTTTCTTCTAATAAAGTATTGGACCCAATAAATTAAGTGTATTTTAAATCACAAGACATTTTCTGTTAAAACACTTTTTTTTAATTATTAATTATTTTCAAACTTATATCTCGCTTATGGTTAGTTCTACATGAAAAATGCAAATAACTATTTTGTAGGAAATTTTATCACCTTTAATTTTGGTGAAAAAGTAAAAATTGTTAGGAGTAACTGTTTTCGAGATATAAGCAAAAAACAAAAAAACTGTTACCTTAAGTAAGCGCTTGCATATAAGCAAATTTAGTACTACTAGTATTGTTATTATAAATGTTATTGTTATTAATATGACGACTAAAGACAACTCTAAGACTTTAGTGACTTTTATGTCTCCTCCTTTTTCCTCTACTAAAGTGTTAGACACAATTAATTTAGTTTAATTTCAGATTTTCAAACATTTTATTTTAAAGCAAATTTTTGTTAAATATTAAAAACTATAAAATGGGTTAGATTGCCTAAAAACACAGATCACACATGATCTTTTGCATAGAAATGAAAAAACGCTCATGTAACACACAAAATAAGCTCCATTTTTCCTTATTAAAAGTATTATTATTATTATTACTTATGTTACTATTACTATTATTATTATTATTATTATTATTATTATTATTATTATTATTATTATTATTATTATTATTATTATTACTATTATTATTATTATTATTATTATTATTATTATTAATTTTATTATTATTAAAAACTGATTATAACTTTTGTATAGTAAATGTTTTTATACCAGTTTTAAAATGAGATATTAATTTTAGACAATTTGTTGCCTAAAAACACAGATCACAGATGATTTCTTGCATAGAAATGAGAAAACGCTCATATAACACACAAAATAAGCTTCATTTTTGCTTAGAAAATTAAGCTTACTTTTATTACTATTATTATTTTCATTATTATTATTATTAATATTATTATTATTATTACTATTATTATTATTATTATTATTATTATTATTATTATTATTATTATTATTATTATTGTTATTATTATTATTATTAAAAACTTATATTAAACAGACAGAAAACGTCGTATTCTGACACAAAAAAACGAATTACGTTATAGACTTGACGAGATCGGCGTATCTCGGACTCTTATAGGACTCTTATAGGGTCAAAAAGTATCAGTTTGGATTAAAACAAATTATTTTTGTTGAGTCTCAGTCTGAATTGTTTATCAGTTCAAACAAAAACGGCTTATTTTAGACGATCTTTTGCTTTGAACAAGAAAACTTACATAGAACAGATTAAAAACGTATTAATCTGGCATAAAAGAGCAATTTATGTATCACTTCGGATAAAGGCAGCTAATCCTATTCGTTTTATTGCTTAAAATAGACAAAATTGTTAATAAATCTAACAAAAACGCTGTATTCTAGCGCAAAATACTAATTACATTATAGTTTCGACGAGAATAGCTTATTTGGAATGATTCTATGCTTCCAAACGAGTAAATTTTTATTAAACAGATGCCAAACATCATGTTTTGTCCTATAAAGACATTTTATATTGCAGTTTGTATTAAAACAAAATATTTTCGTTGATTCTTTGTTAGAAGCAGCAAACCTAACATTAAAGAATCTGAAAACTTTGTATTCGGACACAAACCACCGAATTTTGTATCAGTTTAGACAAAAACGGTTGATTTTCGACAATATTTTGCTTTGAACAAGAAAACTTATATCAAACTGACTAAAAACGTCTTATTTTAGCACAAAACAAAAGATTTGCGTTATAGTCTTAACGAGAGCTGTTAATTTCAAACGGTTCTATGCTTTGAAACGAGTAAACTTTCACTGTACAGAGGAAAAACATCTTATTATTATTATTATTATTATTATTAACATAGATTCTTTGCTGAGGTTAACACCTTTATAGCAAAATATCAAGAAATACGGTTTCGTGTTAAATAAAACACCATTGAATAATGAAAAATGAAATACAATTTTAATCTACAGTTAAATTAGTTAATTAATAAAGGTTAATGTTAATTATTGTAATGTGTCATATTGATTCTTGAAGGAAGAAACAGTAACAGCTGCAACAACGTTATCAGGCAAGCCATTCCATATATCAAATGCACGATTTGTCAAATAATTCTTTCTAACGGTAGTCTTAAATGGTTCTTTTTTCAGCTTATAAGAATGACCTCTAAGTCTGTCATGATATTGAATTTGCAAGAAATTGCGTGTTACTCCAGGAAATAAACCATGAGTAAGCCGAAAAATTTGAATTGCATCTGCCCTGTTTTGACGAGCACGTAGATCTGGTATTTTGAGTATTTCAAGACGTTGTTCATATGAAACTTGTCTTAAACAGTGTGTCCATCTAGTTACCAGGTGCTGAGTTCTTTCCAGCAAATCAATATCCTTTAACAAATAAGGTCTCCAGACTGGAATGGCAAATTCCAAATGCGGCCTTATGTAAGTGATGTACACCTTTGAAATAAAACTGACTGAAGGATTTGGAAAAACATGCTTTAGCAAATAAAACATTTTACGCGCTCGACCCACTGATGCTAGACATTGCTCTGACCATCCTAACTTATCATTTACAATGACCCCTAGATCTTTGGTTGAGGTTTTTACACTCAGGAGTGTGCCATTTATATGGTAAAGGTACTTTGGGTTGTTGTGGCCACACTGAAGTACACAGCATTTTGCAATATTTAGTGGTATTTGCCACTTCTCGCTCCATTGGAAGATTAAATTAAGTTGGTCTTGCAAGTCCGTGACAAGTGGGTTAGCAAATAACTTAATATCATCCGCATATGCTGAATAGCTGTCCAGTGAAAACAATAAATCTGCTGTATATAACAAGAATAAAATTGGTCCAAGAACTGATCCCTGTGGGACCCCACTTAATACTGGTTTAGAGTACGAAAATTTACCACAGACTTTTACACAATAGTTTCGATTTGATAGAAACGCTCGGATCCAATCAAGCAAATTTCCTGTTACACCATAGGACTCCAGTTTTGCTAACAAGAGATTGTGAGGGACTTTATCAAAGGCTTTACTAAAATCAAGGTAAATTATGTCTACAGGTTGGTTAGTGTCTAACATTTTTGTCCATAGATTTGTGCAGGATAGCAAATTTGTGACAACTGACCTACCTGGTAAAAAGCCGTGCTGATGCTCAGGTATTAAATTATTTTTTCTCATGTAAGTTAATAGTTCCTTGACTATAACTTTTTCCATAATTTTACAGCATGTCGACGTGAGACTTACAGGTCTATAGTTAGCAGGATCAAGTTTATCTCCTGACTTGTACAAAGGCGTGATTGTTGCTTGCAACCACTCGTAGGGCAAAGTGCCTTGTAAGAATGATTTTGTCATCATTTTGGCAAGTGGGCCCGACAACGAAGCAGCACAAGTTCTCAGGAGTTTGGGAGGTATCTGATCCGGACCTGGAGCTGTATTTAATTTAATGGCACAGAGTTGGCTTTTTACCAGATCCGGAGTAAAATTAATATAAGACAACCCACTAAATGTACTTGTAGGCATAAATGACGGTATATTATTATTAATGTTTAAATTATAGGTAGCAGCAAAACTGTCCGCTAAAGTGTTTGCAGTTTCTGTATGATCGGAGCAGAGTAGACCTGAAGCATTTCGTACTAAAGGGACCGACACACGACTAGAGATAAATTTACGTACATGGGAATAAAATAGTTTTGGTTTATTTAATATAGAATTTTCATAATTACACCTGGCTATTTGTAAATCAGATTTTAGTTGGTTAGAAAATCTTTTATAAGCAGAAAAATTATCTTCAGTAGGCTTCCTTTTAAATTTTTTCCATAATTTAGCTTTGTATTTTATTTTGTCAAGCATGTGTTGATTTATCCACGGTTTATCTTTTCTCAGTCGGTTTGTAAACAGTCTGGAATTTGTTGTAATGCAAGTTTGTAAAATCGATTTAAAATGTTTCCATTGTTCTTCCGCATTTAGTGAATCTAAACCATTCCAGTCGTAAGTCAAGAGACTTTCGTCTATGCGAGTGTAGTCAACAATTGATGTTGTTTTAATTCTTGCATTTGGCTCTGAATATATCATAATTTGTAACTCAATTTCGATTTTTGAATGATCAGATGTACCTACAGGATTCGAAACGTTTAAAGACGATACAAGGTTAACGTCAGACAAAATTACCAAATCAAGTAATGAAGGACGTTGTTGGGATCTAAATCGTGTAGGTTCAGTGACTATTTGTGACAAATTATTCTCCAAGAGCAATTCAGAAAATTGTTTTTCGATGATTGTTTGACCTGTTGTGTTTTTAGCAGACCAGTCTATACATGGAAAATTGAAATCTCCCATGATAATTAAGTTAGGATACTGATTAATAGTTGATTGTATGGTATTAAATAGATTTTTATCATTTTCGTGATTGTTAAAAGACGCTCCTGTTGGTGGTCTGTAAATACATGCTATAACAAAGGTTTGTTCATTTCCTTCAAATTTTAACCATAGAGAATCATAAGGTTTAACAGATATGCAAATTTGAGTAATTTTAAAAAAAATTGAAATTTTAATTTTATCTACATAAAAACACACACCGCCACCTTTTTGAGATAGGCGATCATCTCTGTAAATAGAGTAATTTTCAATGTGTACAGCATCATCAGAGATAGACGGATTAAGCCAAGTCTCCGTGAGTGCGATAATAGAAGGTCTAAATTCAGTTACTTCTAATAACAAATCATTAAATTTTGAAGATAAAGATGCGATATTCGTATACAGAAGAGCCATTGAACAAGGGTAAATATTTAGTTTTTTTGATGTGAAATAATTTTTGGTACGTGGTTAACGTATTTAATTGTCAAGTCCTTTTCGCCAACATCAAGTCTTCGCTTTAATTCATCACGCAAATTGTTTAAATGCTTTTGTTGACCCGGGGTTTTATCATCACTAATAGTAATGTGAGCAAATTGTGGGTGCTGCAGCAAAGACGATTTTTTCTTCAAGCATAGACGTGCCATTTGTTGAGTTTTAAATTGCAATTTTAATAAGCGAGGTTTATCACCGACGGTTTTTCCTACGCGAAAAACATTTTCCGGACCAATCACAAGTGATGGATCAATGACCTCGAGGACATCATTTACCACATCCACGTCTTGTTTATTAGCGACAGGTTTAACATTGTACATAATAACATTGCACGCACGAGCCGACCTGTCCACAGATTCGGCGATAATTTCTTCGCGGTTTATAGCTTGAGACGTATTGTTATTAATAATAAGAGATTCGAGTTTGCTAAGACGCTCATCAAATGATGTTTTTATGTCATTTACGAGTTTTTTAATTTCTGAAATTGCTGTGATAGTTACGTTGCATCTATTACAAAACAGTTTGATATTTGGAGAGCGAGACTGAGAAATAAAGGCGATTTCATTTTCGCTTATTTTGAGGCAACGACAGTGAATATTTAGCGAACAGCCGTCACACACCACGATAGGTGTATCACGACTTACGCTTTTAAAACAGTGGCAGCAATTAAATTCAGCCATTAAATTTAGTGATTTAAACTGAAATTAATGAAATTAATGTAGACAAAATTTGGACACCAGACGCTCACTCTGCGACAGAGCGATAAATACTAAATTTTCACTGCGCCGCGCCGCCGCGATACCAGCTGCTGCTGCTATAGAGGGGCGAGCGCTATCTTATACTGCCGCGATAAGATATAATTATGCGTATCTAATGACGGATATTAACGAATTAAACAAGAATAACTTACCGAAATCGCAAAAATAGTAATTTCCAGAGGAAACAACAACAACCACATACACCCAGATATCAAATTCAACAATCAACACCAAGAATCAACCACTGAAAATGAATCCCAAAGGCAAGAGCACGCAGAGACACGACTCTCACTTGCTCACTCAAAGTGTTCGCCTTTTAAAAACGATTCATGCCACAGTTTGGATAAAAACCAATTATTTTCGTTAATTCATTGTTACAAACATGAAACCTTACATCAAAGTAACTGAAAACCCCTTATTCAGGTACAGAAATTCGAATTACGTTTCAGTCTGAACAAAAACTGCTTACTTTAGACGATTTAGTCTTGACGAGAACTGTTAATTTCAAACGATTCTATGCTTTGAAACCAGTATACTTTCACTGAACAGAGGCAAAACGTCTGATTTCGCCTTTAAAAAACGATTTATGTCACAGTTTGGATTAAAACCAATGATTTTCGTTTATTCATTGTTACAAACAAGAAACCTTACATCAAAGAAACTGAAAACCTCTTATTCAGGCCCAGAAAATCAAATTACGTTTCAGTCTGGACACAAATTGCTTATTTTAGACGATTCTTTCTTTTGAACACGAAAACTTACATTAAAAAGATTAAAAACGTCTTATTCTGGCTCAAAACTGCAAATTATGTATTACTTTGGATAAAAGCAGTTTATCCTGATTACTCCTTTGCTTAGAATAGAGCAAACTTGTATAAAACTTAATGAAAACTTTAAATTTCGTCTCAAAGAAATAATTTACGTTATAGTTTTGACCAGAACTGTTAATTTCAAACGATTTTATGCCCCCAAACGAGAAAACTTTCACTAAACAGATGCCAAACGTCTTAGTTCGTTTTATAAAAACGACATGTTACAGTTTAAACAAAAAAATTATTTTCGTTGTTGTGTCAAAATAATTTATTTCGAATGATTCAATGGAGCGAAACGAGTAAACTTTTATAGGACAGATGCAAAATACCATATTACCACATAAATCGTTATTTTAAAGCAAAGTATTAGCTTTTGCACTTGTTCAATTAAAGTTTGCTTACTTCGAAATATGTAGTCGTCCGAAATAATTTTTTTTTGTCAAAACTATAACGTAATTTGTTCTTTTGAGCTTGAATATAGAGTTTTCATTACGTTTCATAGTAGTTTACTCTACTCTAAGCATAGAATCAAACAGAGTAATCCGCTTTTGTTAAAACTGATACATAATTTGCTCTTATTTTTGAGAATAAGACATTTTCAATATGTTTGATAAAATTTTTCTTGTTTATAGCAAGGAATCGTTTAAAATAAGCTGTATTTGCCTAAACTGATACGTAATTCGATATTTGTGCATGGATACGATGTTTTCAGTTTCTTTGACGTGAAATTTCTTGTTGCAAAAGGTAATAATTTGCTTTAAAACATCGCTTTATATTGTAATATGTGGTTTTGCATCTGCCCCATAAAAGTTCATTAGTTTCGAATCATAAAATCGTTTGAAATAAACAGTGCTGGTCAAAACTATAACGTAAATTATTTCTTTGAGACGAAATTTAAAGTTTTTATTAAGTTTTATACAAGTTTACTCTATTCTAAGTAAAGGAGTAATCAGGATAAATTGCTTTTATCTAGAGTAATATATAATTTGCAGTTTTCAGCCAGAATAAGACGTTTTTAATCTTTTTAATGTAAGTTTTTGTATTCAAAACAAAGGATCGTCTAAAGTAAGCAGTTTTTGTTCAGACTGAAACGTAATTCGAATTTCTGTACCTGAATAAGGGGTTTTCAGTTACTTTGATGTAAGGTTTCATGTTTGTAACAATGAATTAACGAAAATAATTGGTTTTTATTCAAACTGTGGCATGAATCGTTTTTAAAAGGCGAAATAAGATGTTTTTCCTCTGTACAGTGAAAGTTTACTCGTTTCAAAGCATAGAACCGTTTGAAATTAACAGCACTCGTTAAGACTATAACGCAAATCTTTTGTTTTCTGCTAAAATAAGACGTTTTTAGTCAGTTTGATATAAGCTTTCTTGTTCAAAGCAAAATATTGTCGAAAATCAACCGTTTTTGTCTAAACTGAAACAAAATTCGGTGGTTTGTGTCCGAATACAAAGTTTTCAGATTCTTTAATGTTAGGTTTGCTGCTTCTAACAAAGAATCAACGAAAACATTTTGTTTTAATACAAACTGCAATATAAAATGTCTTTATAGGACAAAACATGATGTTTGGCATCTGTTTATTAAAAATTTACTCGTTTGGAAGCATAGAATCATTCCAAATAAGCTATTCTCGTCGAAACTATAATGTAATTAGTATTTTGTGCTAGAATACAGCGTTTTTGTTAGATTTATTAACAATTTTGTCTATTTTAAGCAATGAAACGAATAGGATTAGCTGCCTTTATCCAAAGTGATACATAAATTGCTCTTTTATGCCAGATTAATACGTTTTTAGTCTGTTCGATGTAAGTTTTCTTGTTCAAAGCAAAAGATCGTCTAAAGTAAGCCGTTTTTGTTTGAACTGATGAACAATTCAGACTGAGAGTCAACAAAAATAATTTGTTTTAATCCAAACTGATAATTTTTGACCCTATAAGAGTCCTATAAGGGTCCGAGATACGCCGTTCTCGTCAAGTCTATAACGTAATTCGTTTTTTTGTGTCAGAATACGACGTTTTCTGTCTGTTTAATATAAGTTTTTAATAATAATAATAATAATAATAACAATAATAATAATAATAATAATAATAACAATAATAATAATAATAATAATAATAATAATAATAATAATAATAATAATAATAATAATAATAATAATAAAAATAATAGAAATAAAAGTAAGCTTAGTTTTCTAAGCAAAAATGAAGCTTATTTTGTGTGTTATATGAGCGCTTTCTCATTTCTATGCAAGAAATCATCTGTGATCTGTATTTTTAGGCAAGAAATTGTCTAAAATTAATAACTCATTTTAAAACTGGTATAAAAACATTTACTATACAAAAGTTAATAATAATAATAATATTAATAATAATAATAATAATAATAATAATAATAATAATAATAATAATAATAATAATAATAATAATAATAATAATAGTAATAATAATAATAATAATAATAGTAATAATAATAATAATAATAATAATAATAATAATAATAATAATGATAATAATACTTATAATAATGAATTTCTTTCTAAATTAAAGCTTAGTTTTTCTAAGCAAAAATGATGCTTATTTTGTGTGTTATATGAGCGTTTTCTCATTTCTATGCAAGAGATCATCTGTGATCTGTGTTTTTAGGCAAGAAGTTGAATAAAATTAATAACTCATTTTAAAACTGGTATAAAAACATTTACTATACAAAAGTTAATAATAATAATAATGATAATAATAATAATAATAATAATAATAATAATAATAATAATAATAATAATAATAATAATAGTAATAAAAGAAACAATAATAATAATAATAATAATAATAATAATAATAATAATAATAATGATAATAATACTTATAATAATAAATTTCTTTCTAAATTAAAGCTTAGTTTTTCTAAGCAAAAATGATGCTTATTTTGTGTTATCTGAGCGTTTTCTCATTTCTATGCAAGAGATCATCTGTGATCTGTGTTTTTAGGCAAGAAATTGTCTAAAATTAATAACTCATTTTAAAACTGGTATAAAAACATTTACTATACAAAAGTTATAATCGGTCTTTAATAATAATAATATTAATAATAATAATAATAATAATAATAATAATAATAATAATAATAATAATAATAATAATAATAATAATAATAATAATAGTAATAATAATAATAAAAATAATAGTAGTAGTAAAAGTAAGCTTAGTTTTCTAAGCCAAAATGAAGCTTATTTTGTGTTATATGAGCGTTTTCTCATTTCTATGCAAAAGATCATGTGTGATCTGTGTTTTAAGTTGTGTCAGAATACGACGTTTTCTGTCTGTTTAATATAAGTTTTTAATAATAATAATAATAATAATAATAATAATAATAATAAAAATAATAATAATAATAATAATAATAATAATAATAATAATAATAATAATAATAATAATAATAATAATAATAACAATATTAATAATAATAATAATAATAATAATAATAGTAATAGTAACAAAAGTAATAATAATAATAATACTTTTAAAAAGGAAAAATGGAGCTTATTTTGTGTGTTACATGAGCGTTTTCTCATTTTTATGCAAAAGATCATGTGTGATCTGTGTTTTTAGGCAATCTAAGCCATTTTATAGTTTTTAATATTTAACAAAAATTTGCTTTAAAATAAAATGTTTGAAAAACCGAAATTAAACTAAATTAATTGTGTCTAACACTTTAGTAGAGGAAAAAGGAGGAGACATAAAAGTCACTAAAGTCTTAAAGTTGTCTTTAGTCGTCATATATAATAACAATAACATTTATAATAACAATACTAATAGTACTAAATTTGCTTATATGCAAGCGCTTAATTAAGGTACCAGTTTTTTTGTTTTTTGCCTATATCTCGAAAACAGTTACTCCTATCAATTTTTACTTTTTCACCAAAATTAAAGGTGATAAAATTTCCTACAAAATAGTTATTTGCATTTTTCATGTAGAACTAACCATAAGCGAGATATAAGTTTGAAAATAATTATTAATTAAAAAAAAGTGTTTTAACAGAAAATGTCTTGTGATTTAAAATACACTTAATTTGTTGGGTCCAATACTTTATTAGAAGAAAAAGGAGGTGACATAAAAGTCACTGAAGTCTTCAGAGTCGTTTTTAAATGGTGCATTTTTGACTTCGTCTCAAACATTGAAAATTGAATTACATTTTTGTTCAGTAACAGTTACAGTTTTCTTATTGGTTTTTTGCTTATATCTCGAAAACAGTTACTTCTATCAAATTTTATCTTTCTTTCAAAATTAAAGCTGATAAAATTTCCAACAAAAGAGTTATTTACATTTTTCTTGTAGGACCAAGCATAAACGAGTTATAGAGTTGGATATAAATAATATTTAACAAAAATTTGCTTTAAAATAAAATGCTTGAAAAACCGGAATTAAACTAAATTAATTGTGTCTAACACTTTAGTAGAGGAAAAAGGAGAAGACATAAAAGTCACTAAATGTTTCAGAGTCGTCTTTAGTCGTCATATTAATAACAATAACATTAATAATAATAATACTAATAGTACTAAATTTACTTATATGCAAACGCTTAATTAACGTAACATTTTTTTGGTTTCTTGCTTATATCTCGAAAACAGTTACTCCTATCAATTTTTATCTTTTTTTCAAAATTAAAGCTAATAAAATTTCCTACAAAATAGTTATTTGCATTTTTTTGTAGGACCAACCATAAGCGAGTTATAGAGTTGGATATAAATAATATTTAACAAAAATTTGCTTTAAAATAAAATGTTTGAAAAACCGAAATTAAACTAAATTAATTGAGTCTAACACTTTAGTAGAGGAAAAAGAAAAAGACATAAAAGTCACTAAAAGTTTCAGAGTTGTCTTTAGTTGTCATATTAATAACAATAACATTAATAATAATAATACTAATAGTACTAAATTTGCTTATATGCAAACGCTTAATTAAGGTAACAGTGTTTTGGTTTCTTGCTTATGTCTCGAAAACAGTTACTCCTATCAATTTTTATCTTTTTACTAAAATTCAAGCTGATAAAATTTCCTACAAAATAGTTATTTGCATTTTTCATGTAGGACTAACCATAAGCGAGATATATGACTGAAAATAATTAATATTTAAAAAAAAAGTGCTTTAACAGAAAATGTCTTGTGATTTAAAATACACTTAATTTATTGGGTCCAATACTTTATTAGAAGAAAAAGGAAGTGACATAAAAGTCACTGAAGTCTTCAGAGTCGTTTTTAAATGCTGCAGTTTCGTCTTCGTCTCAAACATTGAAAACCGAATTACATTTTTGTTCAGTAACAGTCACAGTTTTCTTATTGGTTTTTTGCTTATATCTCGAAAACAGTTACTCCTATCAATTTTTATCTTTCTTTCAAAATTAAAGCTGATAAAATTTCCTACAAAATAGTTATTTGCATTTTTCTTGTAGGACCAACAATAAGCGAGTTATAGAGTTGGATATAAATAATATTTAACAAAAATTTGCTTTAAAATAAAATGTTTGAAAAACTGAAATTAAACTAATTTAATTGTGTCTAACACTTTAGTAGAGGAAAAAGAAGAAGACATAAAAGTCACTAAAGGTTTCAACGTTGTCTTTAATCGTCATATTAATAACATTATCATTAATAATAATAATACTAATAGTACTAAATTTGCTTATATGCAAACGCTTAATTAAGGTAACAGTGTTTTGGTTTCTTGCTCATATCTCGAAAACAGTTACTCCTATCAATTTTTATCTTTCTTTCAAAATTAAAGCTGATAACATTTCCTACAAAATAGTTATTTGCATTTTTCTTGTAGGACCAACCATAAGCGAGTTATAAAGTTGGATATAAATAATATTTAACAAAAACTTGCTTAAAAATAAAATGTTTGAAATACTGAAATTAAACTAAATTAATTGTGTCTAACACTTTAGTAGAGAAAAAAGAAAAAGACATAAAAGTCACCAAAGTCTTCAGAATCGTTTTTAGTCGTCATATTAATAACAATAACATTAATAATAATAATACTAATAGTACTAAATCTGCTTATATGCAAGCGCTTTATTAAGGTAACAGTTTTTTGGTTTCTTGCTTATATCTCGAAAACAGTTACTCCTATGAATTTTTGTCTTTCTTTCAAAATTAAATCTGATAAAATATTCTACAAAATAGTTATTTGCATTTTTCTTGTAGGACCAACCATAAGCGAGTTATAGAGTTGGATATAAATAATATTCAACAAAAATTTGCTTTAAAATAAAATGTTTGAAAAACTGAAATTAAACTAATTTAACTGTGTCTAACACTTTAGTAGAGAAAAAAGGAAAAGACATAAAAGTCACTAAAGGTTTCAGAGTTGTCTTTAGTTGTCATATTAATAACAATAACATTAATAATAATAATACTAATATTACTAAATTTGCTTATATGCAAACGCTTAATTAAGGTAACAGTGTTTTGGTTTCTTGCTTATATCTCGAAAACAGTTACTCCTATCAATTTTTATCTTTTTACTAAAATTCAAGCTGATAAAATTTCCTACAAAATAGTTATTTGCATTTTTCATGTAGGACTAACCATAAGCGAGATATATGATTGAAAATAATTAATATTTAAAAAAAAAGTGCTTTAACAGAAAATGTCTTGTGATTTAAAATACACTTAATTTATTGGGTCCAATACTTTATTAGAAGAAAAAGGAAGTGACATAAAAGTCACTAAAGTCTTCAGAGTCGTTTTTAAATGCTGCAGTTTCGTCTTCGTCTCAAACATTGAAAACCGAATTACATTTTTGTTCAGTAACAGTCACAGTTTTCTTATTGGTTTTTTGCTTATATCTCGAAAACAGTTACTCCTATCAATTTTTATCTTTTTACTAAAATTCAAGCTGATAAAATTTCCTACAAAATAGTTATTTGCATTTTTCTTGTAGGACCAACCATAAGCGAGTTATAGAGTTGGATATAAATAATATTTAACAAAAATTTGCTTTAAAATAAAATGTTTGAAAAACTGAAATTAAACTAATTTAATTGTGTCTAACACTTTAGTAGAGGAAAAAGAAGAAGACATAAAAGTCACTAAAGGTTTCAAAGTTGTCTTTAATCGTCATATTAATAACAATAACATTAATAATAATAATACTAATAGTACTAAATTTGCTTATATGCAAACGCTTAATTAAGGTAACAGTGTTTTGGTTTCTTGCTCATATCTCGAAAACAGTTACTCCTATCAATTTTTATCTTTTTACTAAAATTCAAGATGATAAAATTTCCTACAAAATAGTTATTTGCATTTTTTGTGTAGGACTAACCATAAGCGAGATATAAGATTGAAAATAATTAATATTTAAAAAAGAAGTGCTTTAACAGAAAATGTCTTGTGATTTAAAATACACTTAATTTATTAGGTCCAATACTTTATTAAAAAAAAAGGAAGTGACAAAAGTCACTGAAGTCTTCAGAGTCGATTTTAAATGCTGCATTTTCGTCTTCGTCTCAAACATTGAAAACTGAATTACATTTTTGTTCTGAAACGGTAACAATTTTTACTTTGGTTTTTTGCTTATATCTCGAAAACAGTTACTCCTATCAATTTTTATCTTTCTTTCAAAATTAAAGCAGATAACATTTCCTACAAAATAGTTATTTGCATTTTTCTTGTAGGACCAACCATAAGCGAGTTATAAAGTTGGATATAAATAATATTTAACAAAAACTTGCTTAAAAATAAAATGTTTGAAATACTGAAATTAAACTAAATTAATTGTGTCTAACACTTTAGTAGAGAAAAAAGAAAAAGACATAAAAGTCACCAAAGTCTTCAGAATCGTTTTTAGTCGTCATATTAATAACAATAACATTAATAATAATAATACTAATAGTACTAAATCTGCTTATATGCAAGCGCTTTATTAAGGTAACAGTTTTTTGGTTTCTTGCTTATATCTCGATAACAGTTACTCCTATGAATTTTTGTCTTTCTTTCAAAATTAAAGCTGATAAAATATTCTACAAAATAGTTATTTGCATTTTTCTTGTAGGACCAACCATAAGCGAGTTATAGAGTTGGATATAAATAATATTTAACAAAAATTTGCTTTAAAATAAAATGTTTGAAAAACTGAAATTAAACTAATTTAACTGTGTCTAACACTTTAGTAGAGAAAAAAGGAAAAGACATAAAAGTCACTAAAGGTTTCAGAGTTGTTTTTAGTTGTCATATTAATAACAATAACATTAATAATAATAATACTAATAGTACTAAATTTGCTTATATGCAAACGCTTAATTAAGGTAACAGTGTTTTGGTTTCTTGCTTATATCTCGAAAACAGTTACTTCTATCAATTTTTATCTTTTTACTAGAATTCAAGCTGACAAAATTTCCTACAAAATAGTTATTTGCATTTTTCATGTAGGACTAACCATAAGCGAGATATATGATTGAAAATAATTAATATTTAAAAAAAAAGTGCTTTAACAGAAAATGTCTTGTGATTTAAAATACACTTAATTTATTGGGTCCAATACTTTATTTTTGCTTAGAAAATTAAGCTTACTTTTATTACTATTATTATTTTCATTATTATTATTATTAATATTATTATTATTATTACTATTATTATTATTATAGAATACGACGTTTTCTGTCTGTTTAATATAAGTTTTTAATAATAATAATAATAATAACAATAATAATAATAATAATAATAATAATAATAATAATAATAAAAATAATAATAGAAATAAAAGTAAGCTTAGTTTTCTAAGCAAAAATGAAGCTTATTTTGTGTGTTATATGAGCGCTTTCTCATTTCTATGCAAGAAATCATCTGTGATCTGTATTTTTAGGCAAGAAATTGTCTAAAATTAATAACTCATTTTAAAACTGGTATAAAAACATTTACTATACAAAAGTTAATAATAATAATAATAATAATAATAATAATAATAATAATAATAATAATAATAATAATAATAATAATAATAATAATAATAGTAATAATAATAATAATAATAATAATAATAATAATAATAATAATGATAATAATACTTATAATAATAAATTCCTTTCTAAATTAAAGCTTAGTTTTTCTAAGCAAAAATGATGCTTATTTTGTGTGTTATATGAGCGTTTTCTCATTTCTATGCAAGAGATCATCTGTGATCTGTGTTTTTAGGCAAGTAATTGAATAAAATTAATAACTCATTTTAAAACTGGTATAAAAACATTTACTATACAAAAGTTAATAATAATAATAATAATAATAATAATAATAATAATAATAATAATAATAATAATAATAATAATAATAATAATAGTAATAATAATAATAATAATAATAATAATAATAATAATAGTAATAAAAGAAATAATAATAATAATAATAATAATAATAATAATAATAATAATGATAATAATACTTATAATAATGAATTTCTTTCTAAATTAAAGCTTAGTTAAACGTCTTATTCTCGAAAATAAGAGCAAATTATGTATCAGTTTTAACAAAAGCGGATTACTCTGTTTGATTCTATGCTTAGAGTAGAGTAAACTACTATAAAACGTAATGAAAACTCTATATTCAAGCTCAAAAGAACAAATTACGTTATAGTTTTGACAAAAAAAAATATTTCGGACGATTACATACTTCGAAGTAAGCAAACTTTAATTGAACATGTGCAAAAGCTAATACTTTGCTTTAAAATAATGATTTATGTGGTAATATGGTATTTTGCATCTGTCCTATAAAAGTTTACCCGTTTCGCTCCATTGAATCATTAGAAATAAATTATTTTGACACAACAACAACACAAATAATTTGTTTTTGTTTAAACTGTAACATAAGTCGCTTTTATAAAACGAACTAAGACGTTTGGCATCTGCTTAGTGAAAGTTTTCTCGTTTGGGGGCATAAAATCGTTTGAAATTAACAGTTCTGGTCAAAACTATTACGTAAATTATTTCTTTGTATCACTTTAAAGATTTGCGTTATAGTCTTGACGAGAACTGTTAATTTCAAACGATTCTATGCTTTGAAACCAGTATACTTTCACTGAACAGAGGCAAAACGTCTGATTTCGCCTTTAAAAAACGATTTATGTCACAGTTTGGATTAAAACCAATGATTTTCGTTTATTCATTGTTACAAACAAGAAACCTTACATCAAAGAAACTGAAAACCTCTTATTCAGGCCCAGAAAATCAAATTACGTTTCAGTCTGGACACAAATTGCTTATTTTAGACGATTCTTTCTTTTGAACACGAAAACTTACATTAAAAAGATTAAAAACGTCTTATTCTGGCTCAAAACTGCAAATTATGTATTACTTTGGATAAAAGCAGTTTATCCTGATTACTCCTTTGCTTAGAATAGAGCAAACTTGTATAAAACTTAATGAAAACTTTAAATTTCGTCTCAAAGAAATAATTTACGTTATAGTTTTGACCAGAACTGTTAATTTCAAACGATTTTATGCCCCCAAACGAGAAAACTTTCACTAAACAGATGCCAAACGTCTTAGTTCGTTTTATAAAAACGACATGTTACAGTTTAAACAAAAAAATTATTTTCGTTGTTGTGTCAAAATAATTTATTTCGAATGATTCAATGGAGCGAAACGAGTAAACTTTTATAGGACAGATGCAAAATACCATATTACCACATAAATCGTTATTTTAAAGCAAAGTATTAGCTTTTGCACTTGTTCAATTAAAGTTTGCTTACTTCGAAATATGTAGTCGTCCGAAATAATTTTTTTTTGTCAAAACTATAACGTAATTTGTTCTTTTGAGCTTGAATATAGAGTTTTCATTACGTTTTATAGTAGTTTACTCTACTCTAAGCATAGAATCAAACAGAGTAATCCGCTTTTGTTAAAACTGATACATAATTTGCTCTTATTTTTGAGAATAAGACATTTTCAATATGTTTGATAAAATTTTTCTTGTTTATAGCAAGGAATCGTTTAAAATAAGCTGTATTTGCCTAAACTGATACGTAATTCGATATTTGTGCATGGATACGATGTTTTCAGTTTCTTTGACGTGAAATTTCTTGTTGCAAAAGGTAATAATTTGCTTTAAAACATCGCTTTATATTGTAATATGTGGTTTTGCATCTGCCCCATAAAAGTTCATTAGTTTCGAATCATAAAATCGTTTGAAATAAACAGTGCTGGTCAAAACTATAACGTAAATTATTTCTTTGAGACGAAATTTAAAGTTTTTATTAAGTTTTATACAAGTTTACTCTATTCTAAGTAAAGGAGTAATCAGGATAAATTGCTTTTATTTAGAGTAATATATAATTTGCAGTTTTCAGCCAGAATAAGACGTTTTTAATCTTTTTAATGTAAGTTTTTGTATTCAAAACAAAGGATCGTCTAAAGTAAGCAGTTTTTGTTCAGACTGAAACGTAATTCGAATTTCTGTACCTGAATAAGGGGTTTTCAGTTACTTTGATGTAAGGTTTCATGTTTGTAACAATGAATTAACGAAAATAATTGGTTTTTATTCAAACTGTGGCATGAATCGTTTTTAAAAGGCGAAATAAGATGTTTTTCCTCTGTACAGTGAAAGTTTACTCGTTTCAAAGCATAGAACCGTTTGAAATTAACAGCACTCGTTAAGACTATAACGCAAATCTTTTGTTTTCTGCTAAAATAAGACGTTTTTAGTCAGTTTGATATAAGCTTTCTTGTTCAAAGCAAAATATTGTCGAAAATCAACCGTTTTTGTCTAAACTGAAACAAAATTCGGTGGTTTGTGTCCGAATACAAAGTTTTCAGATTCTTTAATGTTAGGTTTGCTGCTTCTAACAAAGAATCAACGAAAACATTTTGTTTTAATACAAACTGCAATATAAAATGTCTTTATAGGACAAAACATGATGTTTGGCATCTGTTTATTAAAAATTTACTCGTTTGGAAGCATAGAATCATTCCAAATAAGCTATTCTCGTCGAAACTATAATGTAATTAGTATTTTGTGCTAGAATACAGCGTTTTTGTTAGATTTATTAACAATTTTGTCTATTTTAAGCAATGAAACGAATAGGATTAGCTGCCTTTATCCAAAGTGATACATAAATTGCTCTTTTATGCCAGATTAATACGTTTTTAATCTGTTCTATGTAAGTTTTCTTGTTCAAAGCAAAAGATCGTCTAAAATAAGCCGTTTTTGTTTGAACTGATAAACAATTCAGACTGAGACTCAACAAAAATAATTTGTTTTAATCCAAACTGATACTTTTTGACCCTATAAGAGTCCTATAAGAGTCCGAAATACGCCGTTCTCGTCAAGTCTATAACGTAATTCGTTTTTTTGTGTCAGAATACGACGTTTTCTGTCTGTTTAATATAAGTTTTTAATAATAATAATAATAATAATAATAACAATAATAATAATAATAATAATAATAACAATAATAATAATAATAATAATAATAATAATAATAATAATAATAATAATAATAATAATAATAATAATAATAATAATAAAAATAATAGAAATAAAAGTAAGCTTAGTTTTCTAAGCAAAAATGAAGCTTATTTTGTGTGTTATATGAGCGCTTTCTCATTTCTATGCAAGAAATCATCTGTGATCTGTATTTTTAGGCAAGAAATTGTCTAAAATTAATAACTCATTTTAAAACTGGTATAAAAACATTTACTATACAAAAGTTAATAATAATAATAATATTAATAATAATAATAATAATAATAATAATAATAATAATAATAATAATAATAGTAATAATAATAATAATAATAATAGTAATAATAATAATAATAATAATAATAATAATAATAATAATAATAATAATAATAATAATAATAATAATAATGATAATAATACTTATAATAATGAATTTCTTTCTAAATTAAAGCTTAGTTTTTCTAAGCAAAAATGATGCTTATTTTGTGTGTTATATGAGCGTTTTCTCATTTCTATGCAAGAGATCATCTGTGATCTGTGTTTTTAGGCAAGAAATTGAATAAAATTAATAACTCATTTTAAAACTGGTATAAAAACATTTACTATACAAAAGTTAATAATAATAATAATGATAATAATAATAATAATAATAATAATAAGAATAATAATAATAATAATAATAATAATAATAGTAATAAAAGAAACAATAATAATAATAATAATAATAATAATAATAATAATAATGATAATAATACTTATAATAATAAATTTCTTTCTAAATTAAAGCTTAGTTTTTCTAAGCAAAAATGATGCTTATTTTGTGTTATCTGAGCGTTTTCTCATTTCTATGCAAGAGATCATCTGTGATCTGTGTTTTTAGGCAAGAAATTGTCTAAAATTAATAACTCATTTTAAAACTGGTATAAAAACATTTACTATACAAAAGTTATAATCGGTCTTTAATAATAATAATATTAATAATAATAATAATAATAATAATAATAATAATAATAATAATAATAATAATAATAATAATAATAATAATAATAGTAATAATAATAATAAAAATAATAGTAATAATAATAATAATAATAAAAATAAAAATAATAGTAGTAGTAAAAGTAAGCTTAGTTTTCTAAGCCAAAATGAAGCTTATTTTGTGTTATATGAGCGTTTTCTCATTTCTATGCAAAAGATCATGTGTGATCTGTGTTTTAAGTTGTGTCAGAATACGACGTTTTCTGTCTGTTTAATATAAGTTTTTAATAATAATAATAATAATAATAATAATAATAATAATAATAATAATAATAATAATAATAATAACAATAATAATAATAATAATAATAATAATAATAATAATAATAATAATAATAGTAATAGTAACAAAAGTAATAATAATAATAATACTTTTAAAAAGGAAAAATGGAGCTTATTTTGTGTGTTACATGAGCGTTTTCTCATTTTTATGCAAAAGATCATGTGTGATCTGTGTTTTTAGGCAATCTAAGCCATTTTATAGTTTTTAATATTTAACAAAAATTTGCTTTAAAATAAAATGTTTGAAAAACCGAAATTAAACTAAATTAATTGTGTCTAACACTTTAGTAGAGGAAAAAGGAGGAGACATAAAAGTCACTAAAGTCTTAAAGTTGTCTTTAGTCGTCATATATAATAACAATAACATTTATAATAACAATACTAATAGTACTAAATTTGCTTATATGCAAGCGCTTAATTAAGGTAACAGTTTTTTTGTTTTTTGCCTATATCTCGAAAACAGTTACTCCTATCAATTTTTACTTTTTCACCAAAATTAAAGGTGATAAAATTTCCTACAAAATAGTTATTTGCATTTTTCATGTAGAACTAACCATAAGCGAGATATAAGTTTGAAAATAATTATTAATTAAAAAAAAGTGTTTTAACAGAAAATGTCTTGTGATTTAAAATACACTTAATTTGTTGGGTCCAATACTTTATTAGAAGAAAAAGGAGGTGACATAAAAGTCACTGAAGTCTTCAGAGTCGTTTTTAAATGGTGCATTTTTGACTTCGTCTCAAACATTGAAAATTGAATTACATTTTTGTTCAGTAACAGTTACAGTTTTCTTATTGGTTTTTTGCTTATATCTCGAAAACAGTTACTTCTATCAAATTTTATCTTTCTTTCAAAATTAAAGCTGATAAAATTTCCAACAAAATAGTTATTTACATTTTTCTTGTAGGACCAAGCATAAACGAGTTATAGAGTTGGATATAAATAATATTTAACAAAAATTTGCTTTAAAATAAAATGCTTGAAAAACCGGAATTAAACTAAATTAATTGTGTCTAACACTTTAGTAGAGGAAAAAGGAGAAGACATAAAAGTCACTAAATGTTTCAGAGTCGTCTTTAGTCGTCATATTAATAACAATAACATTAATAATAATAATACTAATAGTACTAAATTTACTTATATGCAAACGCTTAATTAACGTAACATTTTTTTGGTTTCTTGCTTATATCTCGAAAACAGTTACTCCTATCAATTTTTATCTTTTTTTCAAAATTAAAGCTAATAAAATTTCCTACAAAATAGTTATTTGCATTTTTTTGTAGGACCAACCATAAGCGAGTTATAGAGTTGGATATAAATAATATTTAACAAAAATTTGCTTTAAAATAAAATGTTTGAAAAACCGAAATTAAACTAAATTAATTGAGTCTAACACTTTAGTAGAGGAAAAAGAAAAAGACATAAAAGTCACTAAAAGTTTCAGAGTTGTCTTTAGTTGTCATATTAATAACAATAACATTAATAATAATAATACTAATAGTACTAAATTTGCTTATATGCAAACGCTTAATTAAGGTAACAGTGTTTTGGTTTCTTGCTTATGTCTCGAAAACAGTTACTCCTATCAATTTTTATCTTTTTACTAAAATTCAAGCTGATAAAATTTCCTACAAAATAGTTATTTGCATTTTTCATGTAGGACTAACCATAAGCGAGATATATGACTGAAAATAATTAATATTTAAAAAAAAAGTGCTTTAACAGAAAATGTCTTGTGATTTAAAATACACTTAATTTATTGGGTCCAATACTTTATTAGAAGAAAAAGGAAGTGACATAAAAGTCACTGAAGTCTTCAGAGTCGTTTTTAAATGCTGCAGTTTCGTCTTCGTCTCAAACATTGAAAACCGAATTACATTTTTGTTCAGTAACAGTCACAGTTTTCTTATTGGTTTTTTGCTTATATCTCGAAAACAGTTACTCCTATCAATTTTTATCTTTCTTTCAAAATTAAAGCTGATAAAATTTCCTACAAAATAGTTATTTGCATTTTTCTTGTAGGACCAACAATAAGCGAGTTATAGAGTTGGATATAAATAATATTTAACAAAAATTTGCTTTAAAATAAAATGTTTGAAAAACTGAAATTAAACTAATTTAATTGTGTCTAACACTTTAGTAGAGGAAAAAGAAGAAGACATAAAAGTCACTAAAGGTTTCAACGTTGTCTTTAATCGTCATATTAATAACATTAACATTAATAATAATAATACTAATAGTACTAAATTTGCTTATATGCAAACGCTTAATTAAGGTAACAGTGTTTTGGTTTCTTGCTCATATCTCGAAAACAGTTACTCCTATCAATTTTTATCTTTCTTTCAAAATTAAAGCTGATAACATTTCCTACAAAATAGTTATTTGCATTTTTCTTGTAGGACCAACCATAAGCGAGTTATAAAGTTGGATATAAATAATATTTAACAAAAACTTGCTTAAAAATAAAATGTTTGAAATACTGAAATTAAACTAAATTAATTGTGTCTAACACTTTAGTAGAGAAAAAAGAAAAAGACATAAAAGTCACCAAAGTCTTCAGAATCGTTTTTAGTCGTCATATTAATAACAATAACATTAATAATAATAATACTAATAGTACTAAATCTGCTTATATGCAAGCGCTTTATTAAGGTAACAGTTTTTTGGTTTCTTGCTTATATCTCGAAAACAGTTACTCCTATGAATTTTTGTCTTTCTTTCAAAATTAAATCTGATAAAATATTCTACAAAATAGTTATTTGCATTTTTCTTGTAGGACCAACCATAAGCGAGTTATAGAGTTGGATATAAATAATATTCAACAAAAATTTGCTTTAAAATAAAATGTTTGAAAAACTGAAATTAAACTAATTTAACTGTGTCTAACACTTTAGTAGAGAAAAAAGGAAAAGACATAAAAGTCACTAAAGGTTTCAGAGTTGTCTTTAGTTGTCATATTAATAACAATAACATTAATAATAATAATACTAATATTACTAAATTTGCTTATATGCAAACGCTTAATTAAGGTAACAGTGTTTTGGTTTCTTGCTTATATCTCGAAAACAGTTACTCCTATCAATTTTTATCTTTTTACTAAAATTCAAGCTGATAAAATTTCCTACAAAATAGTTATTTGCATTTTTCATGTAGGACTAACCATAAGCGAGATATATGATTGAAAATAATTAATATTTAAAAAAAAAGTGCTTTAACAGAAAATGTCTTGTGATTTAAAATACACTTAATTTATTGGGTCCAATACTTTATTAGAAGAAAAAGGAAGTGACATAAAAGTCACTAAAGTCTTCAGAGTCGTTTTTAAATGCTGCAGTTTCGTCTTCGTCTCAAACATTGAAAACCGAATTACATTTTTGTTCAGTAACAGTCACAGTTTTCTTATTGGTTTTTTGCTTATATCTCGAAAACAGTTACTCCTATCAATTTTTATCTTTTTACTAAAATTCAAGCTGATAAAATTTCCTACAAAATAGTTATTTGCATTTTTCTTGTAGGACCAACCATAAGCGAGTTATAGAGTTGGATATAAATAATATTTAACAAAAATTTGCTTTAAAATAAAATGTTTGAAAAACTGAAATTAAACTAATTTAATTGTGTCTAACACTTTAGTAGAGGAAAAAGAAGAAGACATAAAAGTCACTAAAGGTTTCAAAGTTGTCTTTAATCGTCATATTAATAACAATAATATTAATAATAATAATACTAATAGTACTAAATTTGCTTATATGCAAACGCTTAATTAAGGTAACAGTGTTTTGGTTTCTTGCTCATATCTCGAAAACAGTTACTCCTATCAATTTTTATCTTTTTACTAAAATTCAAGATGATAAAATTTCCTACAAAATAGTTATTTGCATTTTTTGTGTAGGACTAACCATAAGCGAGATATAAGATTGAAAATAATTAATATTTAAAAAAGAAGTGCTTTAACAGAAAATGTCTTGTGATTTAAAATACACTTAATTTATTAGGTCCAATACTTTATTAAAAAAAAAGGGGGTGACATATAAGTCACTGAAGTCTTCAGAGTCGATTTTAAATGCTGCATTTTCGTCTTCGTCTCAAACATTGAAAACTGAATTACATTTTTGTTCTGAAACGGTAACAATTTTTACTTTGGTTTTTTGCTTATATCTCGAAAACAGTTACTCCTATCAATTTTTATCTTTCTTTCAAAATTAAAGCTGATAACATTTCCTACAAAATAATTATTTGCATTTTTCTTGTAGGACCAACCATAAGCGAGTTATAAAGTTGGATATAAATAATATTTAACAAAAACTTGCTTAAAAATAAAATGTTTGAAATACTGAAATTAAACTAAATTAATTGTGTCTAACACTTTAGTAGAGAAAAAAGAAAAAGACATAAAAGTCACCAAAGTCTTCAGAATCGTTTTTAGTCGTCATATTAATAACAATAACATTAATAATAATAATACTAATAGTACTAAATCTGCTTATATGCAAGCGCTTTATTAAGGTAACAGTTTTTTGGTTTCTTGCTTATATCTCGATAACAGTTACTCCTATGAATTTTTGTCTTTCTTTCAAAATTAAAGCTGATAAAATATTCTACAAAATAGTTATTTGCATTTTTCTTGTAGGACCAACCATAAGCGAGTTATAGAGTTGGATATAAATAATATTTAACAAAAATTTGCTTTAAAATAAAATGTTTGAAAAACTGAAATTAAACTAATTTAACTGTGTCTAACACTTTAGTAGAGAAAAAAGGAAAAGACATAAAAGTCACTAAAGGTTTCAGAGTTGTTTTTAGTTGTCATATTAATAACAATAACATTAATAATAATAATACTAATAGTACTAAATTTGCTTATATGCAAACGCTTAATTAAGGTAACAGTGTTTTGGTTTCTTGCTTATATCTCGAAAACAGTTACTTCTATCAATTTTTATCTTTTTACTAGAATTCAAGCTGACAAAATTTCCTACAAAATAGTTATTTGCATTTTTCATGTAGGACTAACCATAAGCGAGATATATGATTGAAAATAATTAATATTTAAAAAAAAAGTGCTTTAACAGAAAATGTCTTGTGATTTAAAATACACTTAATTTATTGGGTCCAATACTTTATTAGAAGAAAAAAGAAGTGACATGAAAGTCACTGAAGTCTTCAGAGTCGTTTTTAAATGCTGCAGTTTCGTCTTCGTCTCAAACATTGAAAACCGAATTACATTTTTGTTCAGTAACAGTCACAGTTTTCTTATTGGTTTTTTGCTTATATCTCGAAAACAGTTACTCCTATCAATTTTTATCTTTTTTTCAAAATTAAAGCTGATAAAATTTCCTACAAAATAGTTATTTGCATTTTTCTTGTAGGACCAACCATAAGCGAGTTATAGAGTTGGATATAAATAATATTTAACAAAAATTTGCTTTAAAATAAAATGTTTGAAAAACTGAAATTAAACTAATTTAATTGTGTCTAACACTTTAGTAGAGGAAAAAGAAGAAGACATAAAAGTCACTAAAGTTTTCAAAGTTGTCTTTAATCGTAATATTAATAACAATAACATTAATAATAATAATACTAATAGTACTAAATTTGCTAATATGCAAACGCTTAATTAAGGTAACAGTGTTTTGGTTTCTTGCTCATATCTCGAAAACAGTTACTCCTATCGACTTTTATCTTTTTACTAAAATTCAAGCTGATAAAATTTCCTACAAAATAATTATTTGCATTTTTTATGTAGGACTAACCATAAGCGAGATATAAGATTGAAAATAATTAATATTTAAAAAAGAAGTGCTTTAACAGAAAATGTCTTGTGATTTAAAATACACTTAATTTATTAGGTCCAATACTTTATTAGAAAAAAAGGGGGTGACATATAAGTCACTGAAGTCTTTAGAGTCGATTTTAAATGCTGCATTTTCGTCTTCGTCTCAAACATTGAAAACTGAATTACATTTTTGTGCTGAAACGGTAACAGTTTTTACATTGGTTTTTTGCTTATATCTCGAAAACAGTTACTCCTATCAATTTTTATCTTTCTGTCAAAATTAAAGCTGATAAAATTTCCTACAAAATAGATATTTGCATTTTTCTTGTAGGATCAACCATAAGCGAGTTATAGAGTTGGATATAAATAATATTTAACAAAAATTTGCTTTAAAATAAAATGTTTGAAAAACTGAAATTAAACTAATTTAATTGTGTCTAACACTTTAGTAGAGGAAAAAGAAGAGGACATAAAAGTCACTAAAGGTTTCAAAGTTGTCTTTAATCGTCATATTAATAACAATAACATTAATAATAATAATACTAATAGTATTAAATTTGCTTATATGCAAACGCTTAATTAAGGTAACAGTGTTTTGGTTTCTTGCTCATATCTCGAAAACAGTTACTCCTATCAATTTTTTTCTTTTTTTCAATATTAAAGCTGATAACATTTCCTACAAAATAGTTATTTGCATTTTTCTTGTGGGACCAACCATAAGCGAGTTATAAAGTTGGATATAAATAATATTTAACAAAAACTTGCCTAAAAATAAAATGTTTGAAATACTGAAATTAAACTAAATTAATTGTGTCTAACACTTTAGTAGAGAAAAAAGAAAAAGACATAAAAATCACCAAAGTCTTCAGAATCGTTTTTAGTCGTCATATTAATAACAATAACATTAATAATAATAATACTAATAGTACTAAATCTGCTTATATGCAAGCGCTTTATTAAGGTAACAGTTTTTTGGTTTCTTGCTTATATCTCGAAAACAGTTACTCCTATGAATTTTTGTCTTTTTTTCAAAATTAAAGCTGATAAAATTTCCTACAAAATAGTTATTTGCATTTTTCTTGTAGGACCAACCATAAGCGAGTTATAGAGTTGGATATAAATAATTTTTAACAAAAATTTGCTTTAAAATAAAATGTTTGAAAAACTGAAATTAAACTAATTTAATTGTGTCTAACACTTTAGTAGAGGAAAAAGGAAAAGACATAAAAGTCACTAAAGATTTCAGAGTTGTCTTTAGTTGTCATATTAATAACAATAACATTAATAATAATAATACTAATAGTACTAAATTTGCTTATATGCAAACGCTTAATTAAGGTAACAGTGTTTTGGTTTCTTGCTCATATCTCGAAAACAGTTACTCCTATCAATTTTTATCTTTTTTTCAAAATTAAAGCTGATAACATTTCCTACAAAATAGTTATTTGCATTTTTCTTGTAGGACCAACCATAAGCGAGTTATAAAGTTGGATATAAATAATATTTAACAAAAACTTGCTTAAAAATAAAATGTTTGAAATACTGAAATTAAACTAAATTAATTGTGTCTAACACTTTAGTAGAGAAAAAAGAAAAAGACATAAAAGTCACCAAAGTCTTCAGAATCGTTTTTAGTCGTCATATTAATAACAATAACATTAATAATTATAATACTAATAGTACTAAATCTGCTTATATGCAAGCGCTTTATTAAGGTAACAGTTTTTTGGTTTCTTGCTTATATCTCGAAAACAGTTACTCCTATGAATTTTTGTCTTTCTTTCAAAATTAAAGCTGATAAAATATTCTACAAAATAGTTATTTGCATTTTTCTTGTAGGACCAACCATTAGCGAGTTATAGAGTTGGATATAAATAATATTTAACAAAAATTTGCTTTAAAATAAAATGTTTGAAAAACTGAAATTAAACTAATTTAACTGTGTCTAACACTTTAGTAGAGAAAAAAGGAAAAAACATAAAAGTCACTAAAGGTTTCAGAGTTGTCTTTAGTTGTCATATTAATAACAATAACATTAATAATAATAATACTAATAGTACTAAATTTGCTTATATGCAAACGCTTAATTAAGGTAACAGTGTTTTGGTTTCTTGCTTATATCTCGAAAACAGTTACTCCTATCAATTTTTATCTTTTTACTAAAATTCAAGCTGATAAAATTTCCTACAAAATAGTTATTTGCATTTTTTATGTAGGACTAACCATAAGCGAGATATAAGATTGAAAATAATTAATATTTAAAAAAGAAGTGCTTTAACAGAAAATGTCTTGTGATTTAAAATACACTTAATTTATTGGGTCCAATACTTTATTAGAAGAAAAAGGAAGTGACATAAAAGTCACTGAAGTCTTCAGAGTCGTTTTTAAATGCTGCAGTTTCGTCTTCGTCTCAAACATTGAAAACCGAATTACATTTTTGTTCAGTAACAGTCACAGTTTTCTTATTGGTTTTTTGCTTATATCTCGAAAACAGTTACTCCTATTAATTTTTATCTTTCTTTCAAAATTAAAGCTGATAAAATTTCCTACAAAATAGTTATTTGCATTTTTCTTGTAGGACCAACCATAAGCGAGTTATAGAGTTGGATATAAATAATATTTAACAAAAATTTGCTTTAAAATAAAATGTTTGAAAAACTGAAATTAAACTAATTTAATTGTGTCTAACACTTTAGTAGAGGAAAAAGAAGAAGACATAAAAGTCACTAAAGGTTTCAAAGTTGTCTTTAATCGTCATATTAATAACAATAACATTAATAATAATAATACTAATAGTACTAAATTTGCTTATATGCAAACGCTTAATTAAGGTAACAGTGTTTTGGTTTCTTGCTCATATCTCGAAAACAGTTACTCCTATCAATTTTTATCTTTTTACTAAAATTTAAGCTGATAAAATTTCCTACAAAATAGTTATTTGCATTTTTTATGTAGGACTAACCATAAGCGAGATATAAGATTGAAAATAATTAATATTTAAAAAAGAAGTGCTTTAACAGAAAATGTCTTGTGATTTAAAATACACTTAATTTATTAGGTCCAATACTTTATTAGAAAAAAAAGGGGGTGACATATAAGTCACTGAAGTCTTCAGAGTCGATTTTAAATGCTGCATTTTCGTCTTCGTCTCAAACATTGAAAACTGAATTACATTTTTGTTTTGAAACGGTAACAGTTTTTACTTTGGTTTTTTGCTTATATCTCGAAAACAGTTACTCCTATCAATTTTTATCTTTCTTTCAAAATTAAAGCTGATAACATTTTCTACAAAATAGTTATTTGCATTTTTCTTGTAGGACCAACCATAAGCGAGTTATAAAGTTGGATATAAATAATATTTAACAAAAACTTGCTTAAAAATAAAATGTTTGAAATACTGAAATTAAACTAAATTAATTGTGTCTAACACTTTAGTAGAGAAAAAAGAAAAGGACATAAAAGTCACCAAAGTCTTCAGAATCGTTTTTAGTCGTCATATTAATAACAATAACATTAATAATAATAATACTAATAGTACTAAATCTGCTTATATGCAAGCGCTTTATTAAGGTAACAGTTTTTTGGTTTCTTGCTTATATCTCGAAAACAGTTACTCCTATGAATTTTTGTCTTTCTTTCAAAATTAAAGCTGATAAAATATTCTACAGAATAGTTATTTGCATTTTTCTTGTAGGACCAACCATAAGCGAAGTCTTCAGAGTCGATTTTAAATGCTGCATTTTCGTCTTCGTCTCAAACATTGAAAACTGAATTACATTTTTGTTTTGAAACGGTAACAGTTTTTACTTTGGTTTTTTGCTTATATTATAATCTCGAAAACAGTTACTCCTATCAATTTTTATCTTTCTTTCAAAATTAAAGCTGATAACATTTTCTACAAAATAATTATTTGCATTTTTTTTGTAAGACCAACCATAAGCGAGTTATAAAGTTGGATATAAATAATATTTAACAAAAACTTGCTTAAAAATAAAATGTTTGAAATACTGAAATTAAACTAAATTAATTGTGTCTAACACTTTAGTAGAGAAAAAAGAAAAAGACATAAAAGTCACCAAAGTCTTCAGAATCGTTTTTAGTCGTCATATTAATAACAATAACATTAATAATAATAATACTAATAGTACTAAATCTGCTTATATGCAAGCGCTTTATTAAGGTAACAGTTTTTTGGTTTCTTGCTTATATCTCGAAAACAGTTACTCCTATGAATTTTTGTCTTTCTTTCAAAATTAAAGCTGATAAAATATTCTACAAAATAGTTATTTGCATTTTTCTTGTAGGACCAACCATAAGCGAGTTATAGAGTTGGATATAAATAATATTTAACAAAAATTTGCTTTAAAATAAAATGTTTGAAAAACGGAAATTAAACTAATTTAACTGTGTCTAACACTTTAGTAGAGAAAAAAGGAAAAGACATAAAAGTCACTAAAGGTTTCAGAGTTGTCTTTAGTTGTCATATTAATAACAATAACATTAATAATAATAATACTAATAGTACTAAATTTGCTTATATGCGAGCGCTTTATTAAGGTAACAGTTTTTTGGTTTCTTGCTTATATCTCGAAAACAGTTACTCCTATGAATTTTTGTCTTTCTTTCAAAATTAAAGCTGATAAAATATTCTACAAAATAGTTATTTGCATTTCTCTTGTAGGACCAACCATAAGCGAGTTATAGAGTTGGATATAAATAATATTTAACAAAAATTTGCTTTAAAATAAAATGTTTGAAAAACGGAAATTAAACTAATTTAACTGTGTCTAACACTTTAGTAGAGAAAAAAGGAAAAGACATAAAAGTCACTAAAGGTTTCAGAGTTGTCTTTAGTTGTCATATTAATAACAATAACATTAATAATAATAATACTAATAGTACTAAATTTGCTTATATGCAAACGCTTAATTAAGGTAACAGTGTTTTGGTTTCTTGCTTATATCTCGAAAACAGTTACTCCTATCAATTTTTATCTTTTTACTAAAATTCAAGCTGATAAAATTTCCTACAAAATAGTTATTTGCATTTTTCATGTAGGACTAACCATAAGCGAGATATATGATTGAAAATAATTAATATTTAAAAAAAAAGTGCTTTAACAGAAAATGTCTTGTGATTTAAAATACACTTAATTTATTGGGTCCAATACTTTATTAGAAGAAAAAGGAAGTGACATAAAAGTCACTGAAGTCTTCAGAGTCGTTTTTAAATGCTGCAGTTTCGTCTTCGTCTCAAACATTGAAAACTGAATTACATTTTTGTTCAGTAACAGTCACAGTTTTCTTATTGGTTTTTTGCTTATATCTCGAAAACAGTTACTCCTATGAATTTTTTTCTTTCTGTCAAAATTAAAGCTGATAAAATTTCCTACAAAATAGTTATTTGCATTTTTCTTGTAGGACCAACCATAAGCGAGTTATAGAGTTGGATATAAATAATATTTAACAAAAATTTGCTTTAAAATAAAATGTTTGAAAAACTGAAATTAAACTAATTTAATTGTGTCTAACACTTTAGTAGAGGAAAAAGAAGAAGACATAAAAGTTACTAAAAGTTTCAAAGTTGTCTTTAATCGTCATATTAATAACAATAACATTAATAATAATAATACTAATAGTACTAAATTTGCTTATATGCAAACGCTTAATTAAGGTAACAGTGTTTTGGTTTCTTGCTCATATCTCGAAAACAGTTATTCCTATCAATTTTTATCTTTTTACTAAAATTCAAGCTGATAAAATTTCCTACAAAATAGTTATTTGCATTTTTTATGTAGGACTAACCATAAGCGAGATATAAGATTGAAAATAATTAATATTTAAAAAAGAAGTGCTTTAACAGAAAATGTCTTGTGATTTAAAATACACTTAATTTATTAGGTCCAATACTTTATTAAAAAAAAAAAGGGGGTGACATATAAGTCACTGAAGTCTTCAGAGTCGATTTTAAATGCTGCATTTTCGTCTTCGTCTCAAACATTGAAAACTGAATTACATTTTTGTTCTGAAACGGTAACAGTTTTTAGTTTGGTTTTTTGCTTATATCTCGAAAACAGTTACTCCTATCAATTTTTATCTTTCTTTCAAAATTAAAGCTGATAACATTTTCTACAAAATAGTTATTTGCATTTTTTTTGTAAGACCAACCATAAGCGAGTTATAAAGTTGGATATAAATAATATTTAACAAAAACTTGCTTAAAAATAAAATGTTTGAAATACTGAAATTAAACTAAATTAATTGTGTCTAACACTTTAGTAGAGAAAAAAGAAAAAGACATAAAAGTCACCAAAGTCTTCAGAATCGTTTTTAGTCGTCATATTAATAACAATAACATTAATAATAATAATACTAATAGTACTAAATCTGCTTATATGCAAGCGCTTTATTAAGGTAACAGTTTTTTGGTTTCTTGCTTATATCTCGAAAACAGTTACTCCTATGAATTTTTGTCTTTCTTTCAAAATTAAAGCTGATAAAATATTCTACAAAATAGTTATTTGCATTTTTCTTGTTGGACCAACCATAAGCGAGTTATAGAGTTGGATATAAATAATATTTAACAAAAATTTGCTTTAAAATAAAATGTTTAAAAAACGGAAATTAAACTAATTTAACTGTGTCTAACACTTTAGTAGAGAAAAAAGGAAAAGACATAAAAGTCACTAAAGGTTTCAAAGTTGTCTTTAGTTGTCATATTAATAACAATAACATTAATAATAATAATAATAATAGTACTAAATTTGCTTATATGCAAACGCTTAATTAAGGTAACAGTGTTTTGGTTTCTTGCTTATATCTCGAAAACAGTTACTCCTATCAATTTTTATCTTTTTACTAAAATTCAAGCTGATAAAATTTCCTACAAAATAGTTATTTGCATTTTTCATGTAGGACTAACCATAAGCGAGATATATGATTGAAAATAATTAATATTTAAAAAAGAAGTGCTTTAACAGAAAATGTCTTGTGATTTAAAATACACTTAATTTATTGGGTCCAATACTTTATTAGAAGAAAATGGAAGTGACATAAAAGTCACTGAAGTCTTCAGAGTCGTTTTTAAATGCTGCAGTTTCGTCTTCGTCTCAAACATTGAAAACTGAATTACATTTTTGTTCAGTAACAGTCACTGTTTTCTTATTGGTTTTTTGCTTATATCTCGAAAACAGTTACTCCTATCAATTTTTATCTTTCTGTCAAAATTAAAGCTGATAAAATTTCCTACAAAATAGTTATTTGCATTTTTCTTGTAGGACCAACCATAAGCGAGTTATAGAGTTGGATATAAATAATATTTAACAAAAATTTGCTTTAAAATAAAATGTTTGAAAAACTGAAATTAAACTAATTTAATTGTGTCTAACACTTTAGTAGAGGAAAAAGAAGAAGACATAAAAGTCACTAAAGATTTCAAAGTTGTCTTTAATCGTCATATTAATAACAATAACATTAATAATAATAATACTAATAGTACTAAATTTGCTTATATGCAAACGCTTAATTAAGGTAACAGTGTTTTGGTTTCTTGCTCATATCTCGAAAACAGTTACTCCTATCAATTTTTATCTTTTTACTAAAATTCAAGCTGATAAAATTTCCTACAAAATAGTTATTTGCATTTTTTATGTAGGACTAACCATAAGCGAGATATAAGATTGAAAATAATTAATATTTAAAAAAGAAGTGCTTTAACAGAAAATGTCTTGTGATTTAAAATACACTTAATTTATTAGGTCCAATACTTTATTAAAAAAAAAGGGGGTGACATATAAGTCACTGAAGTCTTCAGAGTCGATTTTAAATGCTGCATTTTCGTCTTCGTCTCAAACATTGAAAACTGAATTACATTTTTGTTCTGAAACGGTAACAGTTTTTACTTTGGTTTTTTGCTTATATCTCGAAAACAGTTACTCCTATCAATTTTTATTTTTCTTTCAAAATTAAAGCTGATAACATTTCCTACAAAATAGTTATTTGCATTTTTCTTGTAAGACCAACCATAAGCGAGTTATAAAGTTATATATAAATAATATTTAACAAAAACTTGCTTAAAAATAAAATGTTTGAAATACTGAAATTAAACTAAATTTATTGTGTCTAACACTTTAGTAGAGAAAAAAGAAAAGGACATAAAAGTCACCAAAGTCTTCAGAATCGTTTTTAGTCGTCATATTAATAACAATAACATTAATAATAATAATACTAATAGTACTAAATCTGCTTATATGCAAGCGCTTTATTAAGGTAACAGTTTTTTGGTTTCTTGCTTATATCTCGAAAACAGTTACTCCTATGAATTTTTGTCTTTCTTTCAAAATTAAAGCTGATAAAATATTCTACAGAATAGTTATTTGCATTTTTCTTGTAGGACCAACCATAAGCGAAGTCTTCAGAGTCGATTTTAAATGCTGCATTTTCGTCTTCGTCTCAAACATTGAAAACTGAATTACATTTTTGTTTTGAAACGGTAACAGTTTTTACTTTGGTTTTTTGCTTATATTATAATCTCGAAAACAGTTACTCCTATCAATTTTTATCTTTCTTTCAAAATTAAAGCTGATAACATTTTCTACAAAATAATTATTTGCATTTTTTTTGTAAGACCAACCATAAGCGAGTTATAAAGTTGGATATAAATAATATTTAACAAAAACTTGCTTAAAAATAAAATGTTTGAAATACTGAAATTAAACTAAATTAATTGTGTCTAACACTTTAGTAGAGAAAAAAGAAAAAGACATAAAAGTCACCAAAGTCTTCAGAATCGTTTTTAGTCGTCATATTAATAACAATAACATTAATAATAATAATACTAATAGTACTAAATCTGCTTATATGCAAGCGCTTTATTAAGGTAACAGTTTTTTGGTTTCTTGCTTATATCTCGAAAACAGTTACTCCTATGAATTTTTGTCTTTCTTTCAAAATTAAAGCTGATAAAATATTCTACAAAATAGTTATTTGCATTTTTCTTGTAGGACCAACCATAAGCGAGTTATAGAGTTGGATATAAATAATATTTAACAAAAATTTGCTTTAAAATAAAATGTTTGAAAAACGGAAATTAAACTAATTTAACTGTGTCTAACACTTTAGTAGAGAAAAAAGGAAAAGACATAAATGTCACTAAAGGTTTCAGAGTTGTCTTTAGTTGTCATATTAATAACAATAACATTAATAATAATAAAACTAATAGTACTAAATTTGCTTATATGCAAGCGCTTTATTAAGGTAACAGTTTTTTGGTTTCTTGCTTATATCTCGAAAACAGTTACTCCTATGAATTTTTGTCTTTCTTTCAAAATTAAAGCTGATAAAATATTCTACAAAATAGTTATTTGCATTTTTCTTGTAGGACCAACCATAAGCGAGTTATAGAGTTGGATATAAATAATATTTAACAAAAATTTGCTTTAAAATAAAATGTTTGAAAAACGGAAATTAAACTAATTTAACTGTGTCTAACACTTTAGTAGAGAAAAAAGGAAAAGACATAAAAGTCACTAAAGGTTTCAGAGTTGTCTTTAGTTGTCATATTAATAACAATAACATTAATAATAATAATACTAATAGTACTAAATTTGCTTATATGCAAACGCTTAATTAAGGTAACAGTGTTTTGGTTTCTTGCTTATATCTCGAAAACAGTTACTCCTATCAATTTTTATCTTTTTACTAAAATTCAAGCTGATAAAATTTCCTACAAAATAGTTATTTGCATTTTTCATGTAGGACTAACCATAAGCGAGATATATGATTGAAAATAATTAATATTTAAAAAAAAAGTGCTTTAACAGAAAATGTCTTGTGATTTAAAATACACTTAATTTATTGGGTCCAATACTTTATTAGAAGAAAAAGGAAGTGACATAAAAGTCACTGAAGTCTTCAGAGTCGTTTTTAAATGCTGCAGTTTCGTCTTCGTCTCAAACATTGAAAACTGAATTACATTTTTGTTCAGTAACAGTCACAGTTTTCTTATTGGTTTTTTGCTTATATCTCGAAAACAGTTACTCCTATGAATTTTTTTCTTTCTGTCAAAATTAAAGCTGATAAAATTTCCTACAAAATAGTTATTTGCATTTTTCTTGTAGGACCAACCATAAGCGAGTTATAGAGTTGGATATAAATAATATTTAACAAAAATTTGCTTTAAAATAAAATGTTTGAAAAACTGAAATTAAACTAATTTAATTGTGTCTAACACTTTAGTAGAGGAAAAAGAAGAAGACATAAAAGTTACTAAAAGTTTCAAAGTTGTCTTTAATCGTCATATTAATAACAATAACATTAATAATAATAATACTAATAGTACTAAATTTGCTTATATGCAAACGCTTAATTAAGGTGACAGTGTTTTGGTTTCTTGCTCATATCTCGAAAACAGTTATTCCTATCAATTTTTATCTTTTTACTAAAATTCAAGCTGATAAAATTTCCTACAAAATAGTTATTTGCATTTTTTATGTAGGACTAACCATAAGCGAGATATAAGATTGAAAATAATTAATATTTAAAAAAGAAGTGCTTTAACAGAAAATGTCTTGTGATTTAAAATACACTTAATTTATTAGGTCCAATACTTTATTAAAAAAAAAAGGGGGTGACATATAAGTCACTGAAGTCTTCAGAGTCGATTTTAAATGCTGCATTTTCGTCTTCGTCTCAAACATTGAAAACTGAATTACATTTTTGTTCTGAAACGGTAACAGTTTTTAGTTTGGTTTTTTGCTTATATCTCGAAAACAGTTACTCCTATCAATTTTTATCTTTCTTTCAAAATTAAAGCTGATAACATTTTCTACAAAATAGTTATTTGCATTTTTTTTGTAAGACCAACCATAAGCGAGTTATAAAGTTGGATATAAATAATATTTAACAAAAACTTGCTTAAAAATAAAATGTTTGAAATACTGAAATTAAACTAAATTAATTGTGTCTAACACTTTAGTAGAGAAAAAAGAAAAAGACATAAAAGTCACCAAAGTCTTCAGAATCGTTTTTAGTCGTCATATTAATAACAATAACATTAATAATAATAATACTAATAGTACTAAATCTGCTTATATGCAAGCGCTTTATTAAGGTAACAGTTTTTTGGTTTCTTGCTTATATCTCGAAAACAGTTACTCCTATGAATTTTTGTCTTTCTTTCAAAATTAAAGCTGATAAAATATTCTACAAAATAGTTATTTGCATTTTTCTTGTTGGACCAACCATAAGCGAGTTATAGAGTTGGATATAAATAATATTTAACAAAAATTTGCTTTAAAATAAAATGTTTAAAAAACGGAAATTAAACTAATTTAACTGTGTCTAACACTTTAGTAGAGAAAAGAGGAAAAGACATAAAAGTCACTAAAGGTTTCAGAGTTGTCTTTAGTTGTCATATTAATAACAATAACATTAATAATAATAATACTAATAGTACTAAATTTGCTTATATGCAAACGCTTAATTAAGGTAACAGTGTTTTGGTTTCTTGCTTATATCTCGAAAACAGTTACTCCTATCAATTTTTATCTTTTTACTAAAATTCAAGCTGATAAAATTTCCTACAAAATAGTTATTTGCATTTTTCATGTAGGACTAACCATAAGCGAGATATATGATTGAAAATAATTAATATTTAAAAAAGAAGTGCTTTAACAGAAAATGTCTTGTGATTTAAAATACACTTAATTTATTGGGTCCAATACTTTATTAGAAGAAAATGGAAGTGACATAAAAGTCACTGAAGTCTTCAGAGTCGTTTTTAAATGCTGCAGTTTCGTCTTCGTCTCAAACATTGAAAACTGAATTACATTTTTGTTCAGTAACAGTCACAGTTTTCTTATTGGTTTTTGCTTATATCTCGAAAACAGTTACTCCTATCAATTTTTATCTTTCTGTCAAAATTAAAGCTGATAAAATTTCCTACAAAATAGTTATTTGCATTTTTCTTGTAGGACCAACCATAAGCGAGTTATAGAGTTGGATATAAATAATATTTAACAAAAATTTGCTTTAAAATAAAATGTTTGAAAAACTGAAATTAAACTAATTTAATTGTGTCTAACACTTTAGTAGAGGAAAAAGAAGAAGACATAAAAGTCACTAAAGATTTCAAAGTTGTCTTTAATCGTCATATTAATAACAATAACATTAATAATAATAATACTAATAGTACTAAATTTGCTTATATGCAAACGCTTAATTAAGGTAACAGTGTTTTGGTTTCTTGCTCATATCTCGAAAACAGTTACTCCTATCAATTTTTATCTTTTTACTAAAATTCAAGCTGATAAAATTTCCTACAAAATAGTTATTTGCATTTTTTATGTAGGACTAACCATAAGCGAGATATAAGATTGAAAATAATTAATATTTAAAAAAGAAGTGCTTTAACAGAAAATGTCTTGTGATTTAAAATACACTTAATTTATTAGGTCCAATACTTTATTAAAAAAAAAGGGGGTGACATATAAGTCACTGAAGTCTTCAGAGTCGATTTTAAATGCTGCATTTTCGTCTTCGTCTCAAACATTGAAAACTGAATTACATTTTTGTTCTGAAACGGTAACAGTTTTTACTTTGGTTTTTTGCTTATATCTCGAAAACAGTTACTCCTATCAATTTTTATTTTTCTTTCAAAATTAAAGCTGATAACATTTCCTACAAAATAGTTATTTGCATTTTTCTTGTAAGACCAACCATAAGCGAGTTATAAAGTTATATATAAATAATATTTAACAAAAACTTGCTTAAAAATAAAATGTTTGAAATACTGAAATTAAACTAAATTAATTGTGTCTAACACTTTAGTAGAGAAAAAAGAAAAAGACATAAAAGTCACCAAAGTCTTCAGAATCGTTTTTAGTCGTCATATTAATAACAATAACATTAATAATAATAATACTAATAGTACTAAATCTGCTTATATGCAAGCGCTTTATTAAGGTAACAGTTTTTTGGTTTCTTGCTTATATCTCGAAAACAGTTACTCCTATGAATTTTTGTCTTTCTTTCAAAATTAAAGCTGATAAAATATTCTACAAAATAGCTATTTGCATTTTTCTTGTAGGACCAACCATAAGCGAGTTATAGAGTTGGATATAAATAATATTTAACAAAAATTTGCTTTAAAATAAAATGTTTGAAAAACGGAAATTAAACTAATTTAACTATGTCTAACACTTTAGTAGAGAAAAAAGGAAAAGACATAAAAGTCACTAAAGGTTTCAGAGTTGTTTTTAGTTGTCATATTAATAACAATAACATTAATAATAATAATACTAATAGTACTAAATTTGCTTATATGCAAACGCTTAATTAAGGTAACAGTGTTTTGGTTTCTTGCTTATATCTCGAAAACAGTTACTCCTATCAATTTTTATCATTTTACTAAAATTCAAGCTGATAAAATTTACTACAAAATAGTTATTTGCATTTTTCATGTAGGACTAACCATAAGCGAGATATATGATTGAAAATAATTAATATTTAAAAAAAAAAGTGCTTTAACAGAAAATGTCTTGTGATTTAAAATACACTTAATTTATTGGGTCCAATACTTTATTAGAAGAAAAAGGAAGTGACATAAAAGTCACTGAAGTCTTCAGAGTCGTTTTTAAATGCTGCAGTTTCGTCTTCGTCTCAAACATTGAAAACCGAATTACATTTTTGTTCAGTAACAGTCACAGTTTTCTTATTGGTTTTTTGCTTATATCAAGAAAACAGTTACTCCTATCAATTTTTATCTTTTTTTCAAAATTAAAGCTGATAAAATTTCCTACAAAATAGTTAATTGCATTTTTCTTGTAGGACCAACCATAAGCGAGTTATAGAGTTGGATATAAATAATATTTAACAAAAATTTGCTTTAAAATAAAATGTTTGAAAAACTGAAATTAAACTAATTTAATTGTGTCTAACACTTTAGTTGAGGAAAAAGAAGAAGACAAGAAAGACAAAAATTCATAGGAGTAACTGTTTTCGAGATATAAGCAAGAAACCAAAAAACTGTTACCTTAATAAAGCGCTTGCATATAAGCAGATTTAGTACTATTAGTATTATTATTATTATTAATGTTATTGTTATTAATATGACGACTAAAAACGATTTTGAAGACTTTGGTGACTTTTATGTCTTTTTCTTTTTTCTCTACTAAAGTGTTAGACACAATTAATTTAGTTTAATTTCAGTATTTCAAACATTTTATTTTTAAGCAAGTTTTTGTTAAATATTATTTATATCCAACTTTATAACTCGCTTATGGTTGGTCCTACAAGAAAAATGCAAATAACTATTTTGTAGGAAATGTTATCAGCTTTAATTTTGAAAGAAAGATAAAAATTGATAGGAGTAACTGTTTTCGAGATATAAGCAAAAAACCAAAGTAAAAACTGTTACCGTTTCAGAACAAAAATGTAATTCAGTATTCAATGTTTGAGACGAAGACGAAAATGAAGCATTTAAAATCGACTCTGAAGACTTCAGTGACTTATATGTCACTCCCTTTTTTTTCTAATAAAGTATTGGACCTAATAAATTAAGTGTATTTTAAATCACAAGACATTTTTTGTTAAAGCACTTCTTTTTTAAATATTAATTATTTTCAATCTTATATCTCGCTTATGGTTAGTCCTACATAAAAAATGCAAATAATTATTTTGTAGGAAATTTTATCAGCTTGAATTTTAGTAAAGAGATAAAAGTTGATAGGAGTAACTGTTTTCGAGATATGAGCAAGAAACCAAAACACTGTTACCTTAATTAAGCGTTTGCATATAAGCAAATTTAGTACTATTAGTATTATTATTATTAATGTTATTGTTATTAATATGACGATTAAAGACAACTTTGAAACCTTTAGTGACTTTTATGTCTTCTTCTTTTTCCTCTACTAAAGTGTTAGACACAATTAAATTAGTTTAATTTCAGTTTTTCAAACATTTTATTTTAAAGCAAATTTTTGTTAAATATTATTTATTTCCAACTCTATAACTCGCTTATGGTTGGTCCTACAAGAAAAATGCAAAAAACTATTTTGTAGGAAATTTTATCAGCTTTAGTTTTGACAGAAAGATAAAAATTGATAGGAGTAACTGTTTTCGAGATATAAGCAAAAAACCAATAAGAAAACTGTGACTGTTACTGAACAAAAATGTAATTCAGTTTTCAATGTTTGAGACGAAGACGAAACTGCAGCATTTAAAAACGACTCTGAAGACTTCAGTGACTTTTATGTCACTTCCTTTTTTTTCTAATAAAGTATTGGACCCAATAAATTAAGTGTATTTTAAATCACAAGACATTTTCTGTTAAAGCACTTTTTTTTTAAATATTAATTATTTTCAATCATATATCTCGCTTATGGTTAGTCCTACATGAAAAATGCAAATAACTATTTTGTAGGAAATTTTATCAGCTTGAATTTTAGTAAAAAGATAAAAATTGATAGGAGTAACAGTTTTCGAGATATAAGCAAGAAACCAAAACACTGTTACCTTAATTAAGCGTTTGCATATAAGCAAATTTAGAACTATTAGTATTATTATTATTAATGTTATTGTTATTAATATGACAACTAAAGACAACTCTGAAACCTTTAGTGACTTTTATGTCTTTTCGTTTTTTCTCTACTAAAGTGTTAGACACAGTAAAATTAGTTTAATTTCAGTTTTTCAAACATTTTATTTTAAAGCAAATTTTTGTTAAATATTATTTATATCCAACTCTATAACTCGCTTATGGTTGGTCCTACAAGAAAAATGCAAATAACTATTTTGTAGAATATTTTATCAGCTTTGATTTTGAAAGAAAGACAAAAATTCATAGGAGTAACTGTTTTCGAGATATAAGCAAGAAACCAAAAAACTGTTACCTTAATAAAGCGCTTGCATATAAGCAGATTTAGTACTATTAGTATTATTATTATTAATGTTATTGTTATTTATATGACGACTAAAAACGATTCTGAAGACTTTGGTGACTTTTATGTCTTTTTCTTTTTTCTCTACTAAAGTGTTAGACACAATTAATTTAGTTTAATTTCAGTATTTCAAACATTTTATTTTTAAGCAAGTTTTTGTTAAATATTATTTATATCCAACTTTATAACTCGCTTATGGTTGGTCCTACAAGAAAAATGCAAATAACTATTTTGTAGGAAATGTTATCAGCTTTAATTTTGACAGAAAGATAAAAATTGATAGGAGTAACTGTTTTCGAGATATAAGCAAAAAACCAATAAGAAAACTGTGACTGTTACTGAACAAAAATGTAATTCAGTTTTCAATGTTTGAGACGAAGACGAAACTGCAGCATTTAAAAACGACTCTGAAGACTTCAGTGACTTTTATGTCACTTCCTTTTTCTTCTAATAAAGTATTGGACCCAATAAATTAAGTGTATTTTAAATCACAAGACATTTTCTGTTAAAGCACTTTTTTTTTTAATATTAATTATTTTCAATCATATATCTCGTTTATGGTTAGTCCTACATGAAAAATGCAAATAACTATTTTATAGGAAATTTTATCAACTTGAATTTTAGTAAAAAGATAAAAATTGATAGGAGTAACTGTTTTCGAGATATAAGCAAGAAACCAAAACACTGTTACCTTAATTAAGCGTTTGCATATAAGCAAATTTAGTACTATTAGTATTATTATTATTAATGTTATTGTTATTAATATGACAACTAAAGACAACTCTGAAACCTTTAGTGACTTTTATGTCTTTTCCTTTTTCCTCTACTAAAGTGTTAGACACAATTAAATTAGTTTAATTTCAGTTTTTCAAACATTTTATTTTAAAGCAAATTTTTGTTAAAAATTATTTATATCCAACTCTATAACTCGCTTATGGTTGGTCCTACAAGAAAAATGCAAATAACTATTTTGTAGGAAATTTTATCAGCTTTAATTTTGAAAAAAAGACAAAAATTCATAGGAGTAACTGTTTTCGAGATATAAGCAAGAAACCAAAAAACTGTTACCTTAATAAAGCGCTTGCATATAAGCAGACTTAGTACTATTAGTAATATTATTATTAATGTTATTGTTATTAATATGACGACTAAAAACGATTCTGAAGACTTTGGTGACTTTTATGTCTTTTTCTTTTTTCTCTACTAAAGTGTTAGACACAATTAATTTAGTTTAATTTCAGTATTTCAAACATTTTATTTTTAAGCAAGTTTTTGTTAAATATTATTTATATCCAACTTTATAACTCGCTTATGGTTGGTCCTACAAGAAAAATGCAAATAACTATTTTGTAGGAAATTTTATCAGCTTTAATTTTGAAAAAAAGACAAAAATTCATAGGAGTAACTGTTTTCGAGATATAAGCAAGAAACCAAAAAACTGTTACCTTAATAAAGCGCTTGCATATAAGCAGACTTAGTACTATTAGTATTATTATTATTAATGTTATTGTTATTAATATGACGACTAAAAACGATTCTGAAGACTTTGGTGACTTTTATGTCTTTTTCTTTTTTCTCTACTAAAGTGTTAGACACAATTAATTTAGTTTAATTTCAGTATTTCAAACATTTTATTTTTAAGCAAGTTTTTGTTAAATATTATTTATATCCAACTTTATAACTCGCTTATGGTTGGTCCCACAAGAAAAATGCAAATAACTATTTTGTAGGAAATGTTATCAGCTTTAATTTTGGAAGAAAGATAAAAATTGATAGGAGTAACTGTTTTCGAGATATGAGCAAGAAACCAAAACACTGTTACCTTAATTAAGCGTTTGCATATAAGCAAATTTAGTACTATTAGTATTATTATTATTAATGTTATTGTTATTAATATGACGATTAAAGACAACTTTGAAACCTTTAGTGACTTTTATGTCTTCTTCTTTTTCCTCTACTAAAGTGTTAGACACAATTAAATTAGTTTAATTTCAGTTTTTCAAACATTTTATTTTAAAGCAAATTTTTGTTAAATATTATTTATATCCAACTCTATAACTCGCTTATGATTGGTCCTACAAGAAAAATGCAAATATTTATTTTGTAGGAAATTTTATCAGCTTTAATTTTGACAGAAAGATAAAAATTGATAGGAGTAACTGTTTTCGAGATATAAGCAAAAAACCAATAAGAAAACTGTGACTGTTACTGAACAAAAATGTAATTCAGTTTTCAATGTTTGAGACGAAGACGAAACTGCAGCATTTAAAAACGACTCTGAAGACTTCAGTGACTTTTATGTCACTTCCTTTTTCTTCTAATAAAGTATTGGACCCAATAAATTAAGTGTATTTTAAATCACAAGACATTTTCTGTTAAAGCACTTTTTTTTTAAATATTAATTATTTTCAATCATATATCTCGCTTATGGTTAGTCCTACATGAAAAATGCAAATTACTATTTTATAGGAAATATTATCAGCTTGAATTTTAGTAAAAAGATAAAAATTGATAGGAGTAACTGTTTTCGAGATATAAGCAAGAAACCAAAACACTGTTACCTTAATTAAGCGTTTGCATATAAGCAAATTTAGTACTATTAGTATTATTATTATTAATGTTATTGTTATTAATATGACAACTAAAGACAACTCTGAAACCTTTAGTGACTTTTATGTCTTTTCCTTTTTCCTCTACTGAAGTGTTAGACACAATTAAATTAGTTTAATTTCAGTTTTTCAAACATTTTATTTTAAAGCAAATTTTTGTTAAAAATTATTTATATCCAACTCTATAACTCGCTTATGGTTGGTTCTACAAGAAAAATGCAAATAACTATTTTGTAGGAAATTTTATCAGCTTTAATTTTGAAAAAAAGACAAAAATTTATAGGAGTAACTGTTTTCGAGATATAAGCAAGAAACCAAAAAACTGTTACCTTAATAAAGCGCTTGCATATAAGCAGATTTAGTACTATTAGTATTATTATTATTAATGTTATTGTTATTAATATGACGACTAAAAACGATTTTGAAGACTTTGGTGACTTTTATGTCTTTTTCTTTTTTCTCTACTAAAGTGTTAGACACAATTAATTTAGTTTAATTTCAGTATTTCAAACATTTTATTTTTAAGCAAGTTTTTGTTAAATATTATTTATATCCAACTTTATAACTCGCTTATGGCTGGTCCTACAAGAAAAATGCTAACAACTATTTTGTAGGAAATGTTATCAGCTTTAATTTTGAAAGAAAGATAAAAATTGATAGGAGTAACTGTTTTCGAGATATAAGCAAGAAACCAAAAAACTGTTACCTTAATAAAGCGCTTGCATATAAGCAGATTTAATACTATTAGTATTATTATTAATAATGTTATTGTTATTAATATGACGACTAAAAACGATTCTGAAGACTTTGGTGACTTTTATGTCTTTTTCTTTTTTCTCTACTAAAGTGTTAGACTCAATTAATTTAGTTTAATTTCGGTTTTTCAAACATTTTATTTAAAGCAAATTTTTGTTAAATATTATTTATATCCAACTCTATAACTCGCTTATGGTTGGTCCTACAAGAAAAATGCAAACAACTATTTTGTAGGAAGCTTTATCAGCTTTAATTTTAAAAGAAAGATAAAAATTGATAGGAGTAACTGTTTTCGAGATATAAGCAAAAAACCAATAAGAAAACTGTAACAGTTACTGAACAAAAATGTAATTCAGTTTTCAATGTTTGAGACGAAGACGAAAATGCAGCATTTACAAACGACTCTAAAGACTTCAGTGACCTTTCTGTCACCTCTTTTTTCTTCTAATAAAGTATTGGACCCAATAAATTAAGTGTATTTTAAATCACAAGACATTTTCTGTTGAAGCACTTTTTTTTAAATTTTAATTATTTTCAAACTTATATCTCGCTTATGGTTAGTCCTACATTAAAAATGCGATTAACTATTTTGTAGGAAATTTTATCAGCTTTAATTTTAGTAAAAAGATAAAAATTGATAGGAGTAACTGTTTTCGAGATATAAGCAAGAAACCAAAACACTGTTACCTTAATTAAGCGTTTGCATATAAGCAAATTTAGTACTATTAGTATTATTATTATTAATGTTATTGTTATTAATATTACGATTAAAGACAACTTTGAAACCTTTAGTGACTTTTATGTCTTCTTCTTTTTCCTCTACTAAAGTGTTAGACACAATTAAATTAGTTTTATTTCAGTTTTTCAAACATTTTATTTTAAAGCAAATTTTTGTTAAATATTATTTATATCCAACTCTATAACTCGCTTATTGTTGGTCCTACAAGAAAAATGCAAATAACTATTTTGTAGGAAATTTTATCAGCTTTAATTTTGAAAAAAAGATAAAAATTGATAGGAGTAACTGTTTTCGAGATATAAGCAAAAAATCAATAAGAAAACTGTGACTGTTACTGAACAAAAATGTAATTCGGTTTTCAATGTTTGAGACGAAGACGAAACTGCAGCATTTAAAAACGACTCTGAAGACTTCAGTGACTTTTATGTCACTTCCTTTTTCTTCTAATAAAGTATTGGACCCAATAAATTAAGTGTATTTTAAATCACAAGACATTTTCTGTTAAAGCACTTTTTTTTTAAATATTAATTATTTTCAATCATATATCTCGCTTATGGTTAGTCCTACATGAAAAATGCAAATAACTATTTTGTAGGAAATTTTATCAGCTTGAATTTTAGTAAAAAGATAAAAATTGATTGGAGTAACTGTTTTCGAGATATAAGCAAGAAACCAAAACACTGTTACCTTAATTAAGCGTTTGCATATAAGCAAATTTAGTACTATTAGTATTATTATTATTAATGTTATTGTTATTAATATGACAACTAAAGACAACTCTGAAACCTTTAGTGACTTTTATGTCTTTTCCTTTTTTCTCTACTAAAGTGTTAGACACAGTTAAATTAGTTTAATTTCAGTTTTTCAAACATTTTATTTTAAAGCAAATTTTTGTTAAATATTATTTATATCCAACTCTATAACTCGCTTATGGTTGGTCCTACAAGAAAAATGCAAATAACTATTTTGTAGAATATTTTATCAGCTTTAATTTTGAAAGAAAGACAAAAATTCATAGGAGTAACTGTTTTCGAGATATAAGCAAGAAACCAAAAAACTGTTACCTTAATAAAGCGCTTGCATATAAGCAGATTTAGTACTATTAGTATTATTATTAATAATGTTATTGTTATTAATATGACGACTAAAAACGATTCTGAAGACTTTGGTGACTTTTATGTCTTTTTCTTTTTTCTCTACTAAAGTGTTAGACTCAATTAATTTAGTTTAATTTCGGTTTTTCAAACATTTTATTTAAAGCAAATTTTTGTTAAATATTATTTATATCCAACTCTATAACTCGCTTATGGTTGGTCCTACAAGAAAAATGCAAACAACTATTTTGTAGGAAGCTTTATCAGCTTTAATTTTAAAAGAAAGATAAAAATTGATAGGAGTAACTGTTTTCGAGATATAAGCAAAAAACCAATAAGAAAACTGTAACAGTTACTGAACAAAAATGTAATTCAGTTTTCAATGTTTGAGACGAAGACGAAAATGCAGCATTTACAAACGACTCTAATGACTTCAGTGACCTTTCTGTCACCTCTTTTTTCTTCTAATAAAGTATTGGACCCAATAAATTAAGTGTATTTTAAATCACAAGACATTTTCTGTTGAAGCACTTTTTTTTAAATTTTAATTATTTTCAAACTTATATCTCGCTTATGGTTAGTCCTACATTAAAAATGCAATTAACTATTTTGTAGGAAATTTTATCAGCTTTAATTTTAGTAAAAAGATAAAAATTGATAGGAGTAACTGTTTTCGAGATATAAGCAAGAAACCAAAACACTGTTACCTTAATTAAGCGTTTGCATATAAGCAAATTTAGTACTATTAGTATTATTATTATTAATGTTATTGTTATTAATATTACGATTAAAGACAACTTTGAAACCTTTAGTGACTTTTATGTCTTCTTCTTTTTCCTCTACTAAAGTGTTAGACACAATTAAATTAGTTTAATTTCAGTTTTTCAAACATTTTATTTTAAAGCAAATTTTTGTTAAATATTATTTATATCCAACTCTATAACTCGCTTATTGTTGGTCCTACAAGAAAAATGCAAATAACTATTTTGTAGGAAATTTTATCAGCTTTAATTTTGAAAAAAAGATAAAAATTGATAGGAGTAACTGTTTTCGAGATATAAGCAAAAAATCAATAAGAAAACTGTGACTGTTACTGAACAAAAATGTAATTCGGTTTTCAATGTTTGAGACGAAGACGAAACTGCAGCATTTAAAAACGACTCTGAAGACTTCAGTGACTTTTATGTCACTTCCTTTTTCTTCTAATAAAGTATTGGACCCAATAAATTAAGTGTATTTTAAATCACAAGACATTTTCTGTTAAAGCACTTTTTTTTTAAATATTAATTATTTTCAATCATATATCTCGCTTATGGTTAGTCCTACATGAAAAATGCAAATAACTATTTTGTAGGAAATTTTATCAGCTTGAATTTTAGTAAAAAGATAAAAATTGATTGGAGTAACTGTTTTCGAGATATAAGCAAGAAACCAAAACACTGTTACCTTAATTAAGCGTTTGCATATAAGCAAATTTAGTACTATTAGTATTATTATTATTAATGTTATTGTTATTAATATGACAACTAAAGACAACTCTGAAACCTTTAGTGACTTTTATGTCTTTTCCTTTTTTCTCTACTAAAGTGTTAGACACAGTTAAATTAGTTTAATTTCAGTTTTTCAAACATTTTATTTTAAAGCAAATTTTTGTTAAATATTATTTATATCCAACTCTATAACTCGCTTATGGTTGGTCCTACAAGAAAAATGCAAATAACTATTTTGTAGAATATTTTATCAGCTTTAATTTTGAAAGAAAGACAAAAATTCATAGGAGTAACTGTTTTCGAGATATAAGCAAGAAACCAAAAAACTGTTACCTTAATAAAGCGCTTGCATATAAGCAGATTTAGTACTATTAGTATTATTATTAATAATGTTATTGTTATTAATATGACGACTAAAAACGATTCTGAAGACTTTGGTGACTTTTATGTCTTTTTCTTTTTTCTCTACTAAAGTGTTAGACTCAATTAATTTAGTTTAATTTCGGTTTTTCAAACATTTTATTTAAAGCAAATTTTTGTTAAATATTATTTATATCCAACTCTATAACTCGCTTATGGTTGGTCCTACAAGAAAAATGCAAACAACTATTTTGTAGGAAGCTTTATCAGCTTTAATTTTAAAAGAAAGATAAAAATTGATAGGAGTAACTGTTTTCGAGATATAAGCAAAAAACCAATAAGAAAACTGTAACAGTTACTGAACAAAAATGTAATTCAGTTTTCAATGTTTGAGACGAAGACGAAAATGCAGCATTTACAAACGACTCTAATGACTTCAGTGACCTTTCTGTCACCTCTTTTTTCTTCTAATAAAGTATTGGACCCAATAAATTAAGTGTATTTTAAATCACAAGACATTTTCTGTTGAAGCACTTTTTTTTAAATTTTAATTATTTTCAAACTTATATCTCGCTTATGGTTAGTCCTACATTAAAAATGCAATTAACTATTTTGTAGGAAATTTTATCAGCTTCAATTTTAGTAAAAAGATAAAAATTGATAGGAGTAACTGTTTTCGAGATATAAGCAAGAAACCAAAACACTGTTACCTTAATTAAGCGTTTGCATATAAGCAAATTTAGTACTATTAGTATTATTATTATTAATGTTATTGTTATTAATATTACGATTAAAGACAACTTTGAAACCTTTAGTGACTTTTATGTCTTCTTCTTTTTCCTCTACTAAAGTGTTAGACACAATTAAATTAGTTTAATTTCAGTTTTTCAAACATTTTATTTTAAAGCAAATTTTTGTTAAATATTATTTATATCCAACTCTATAACTCGCTTATTGTTGGTCCTACAAGAAAAATGCAAATAACTATTTTGTAGGAAATTTTATCAGCTTTAATTTTGAAAAAAAGATAAAAATTGATAGGAGTAACTGTTTTCGAGATATAAGCAAAAAATCAATAAGAAAACTGTGACTGTTACTGAACAAAAATGTAATTCGGTTTTCAATGTTTGAGACGAAGACGAAACTGCAGCATTTAAAAACGACTCTGAAGACTTCAGTGACTTTTATGTCACTTCCTTTTTCTTCTAATAAAGTATTGGACCCAATAAATTAAGTGTATTTTAAATCACAAGGCATTTTCTGTTAAAGCACTTTTTTTTTAAATATTAATTATTTTCAATCATATATCTCGCTTATGGTTAGTCCTACATGAAAAATGCAAATAACTATTTTGTAGGAAATTTTATCAGCTTGAATTTTAGTATAAAAATAAAAATTGATTGGAGTAACTGTTTTCGAGATATAAGCAAGAAACCAAAACACTGTTACCTTAATTAAGCGTTTGCATATAAGCAAATTTAGTACTATTAGTATTATTATTATTAATGTTATTGTTATTAATATGACAACTAAAGACAACTCTGAAACCTTTAGTGACTTTTATGTCTTTTCCTTTTTTCTCAACTAAAGTGTTAGACACAGTTAAATTAGTTTAATTTCAGTTTTTCAAACATTTTATTTTAAAGCAAATTTTTGTTAAATATTATTTATATCCAACTCTATAACTCGCTTATGGTTGGTCCTACAAGAAAAATGCAAATAACTATTTTGTAGAATATTTTATCAGCTTTAATTTTGAAAGAAAGACAAAAATTCATAGGAGTAACTGTTTTCGAGATATAAGCAAGAAACCAAAAAACTGTTACCTTAATAAAGCGCTTGCATATAAGCAGATTTAGTACTATTAGTATTATTATTATTAATGTTATTGTTATTAATATGACGACTAAAAACGATTCTGAAGACTTTGGTGACTTTTATGTCTTTTTCTTTTTTCTCTACTAAAGTGTTAGACACAATTAATTTAGTTTAATTTCAGTATTTCAAACATTTTATTTTTAAGCAAGTTTTTGTTAAATATTATTTATATCCAACTTTATAACTCGCTTATGGTTGGTCCTACAAGAAAAATGCAAATAACTATTTTGTAGGAAATGTTATCAGCTTTAATTTTGAAAGAAAGATAAAAATTGATAGGAGTAACTGTTTTCGAGATATAAGCAAAAAACCAATGTAAAAACTGTTACCGTTTCAGAACAAAAATGTAATTCAGTTTTCAATGTTTGAGACGAAGACGAAAATGCAGCATTTAAAATCGACTCTGAAGACTTCAGTGACTTATATGTCACCCCCTTTTTTTCTAATAAAGTATTGGACCTAATAAATTAAGTGTATTTTAAATCACAAGACATTTTCTGTTAAAGCACTTCTTTTTTAAATATTAATTATTTTCAATCTTATATCTCGCTTATGGTTAGTCCTACATAAAAAATGCAAATAATTATTTTGTAGGAAATTTTATCAGCTTGAATTTTAGTAAAAAGATAAAAGTTGATAGGAGTAACTGTTTTCGAGATATGAGCAAGAAACCAAAACACTGTTACCTTAATTAAGCGTTTGCATATTAGCAAATTTAGTACTATTAGTATTATTATTATTAATGTTATTGTTATTAATATGACGATTAAAGACAACTTTGAAACCTTTAGTGACTTTTATGTCTTCTTCTTTTTCCTCTACTAAAGTGTTAGACACAATTAAATTAGTTTAATTTCAGTTTTTCAAACATTTTATTTTAAAGCAAATTTTTGTTAAATATTATTTATATCCAACTCTATAACTCGCTTATGGTTGGTCGTACAAGAAAAATGCAAATAACTATTTTGTAGGAAATTTCATCAGCTTTAATTTTGAAAGAAAGATAAAAATTGATAGGAGTAACTGTTTTCGAGATATAAGCAAAAAACCAATAAGAAAACTGTGACTGTTACTGAACAAAAATGTAATTCGGTTTTCAATGTTTGAGACGAAGACGAAACTGCAGCATTTAAAAACGACTCTGAAGACTTCAGTGACTTTTATGTCACTTCCTTTTTCTTCTAATAAAGTATTGGACCCAATAAATTAAGTGTATTTTAAATCACAAGACATTTTCTGTTAAAGCACTTTTTTTTTAAATATTAATTATTTTCAATCATATATCTCGCTTATGGTTAGTCCTACATGAAAAATGCAAATAACTATTTTGTAGGAAATTTTATCAGCTTGAATTTTAGTAAAAAGATAAAAATTGATAGGAGTAACTGTTTTCGAGATATAAGCAAGAAACCTAAACACTGTTACCTTAATTAAGCGTTTGCATATAAGCAGATTTAGTACTATTAGTATTATTATTATTAATGTTATTGTTATTAATATGACGACTAAAATCGATTCTGAAGACTTTGGTGACTTTTATGTCTTTTTCTTTTTTCTCTACTAAAGTGTTAGACACAATTAATTTAGTTTAATTTCAGTATTTCAAACATTTTATTTTTAAGCAAGTTTTTGTTAAATATTATTTATATCCAACTTTATAACTCGCTTATGGTTGGTCCTACAAGAAAAATGCAAATAACTATTTTGTAGGAAATGTTATCAGCTTTAATTTTGAAAGAAAGATAAAAATTGATACTAGTAACTGTTTTCGAGATATAAGCAAAAAACCAAAGTAAAAACTGTTACCGTTTCAGAACAAAAATATAATTCAGTTTTCAATGTTTGAGACGAAGACGAAAATGCAGCATTTAAAATCGACTCTGAAGACTTCAGTGACTTATATGTCACCCCCTTTTTTTCTAATAAAGTATTGGACCTAATAAATTAAGTGTATTTTAAATCACAAGACATTTTCTGTTAAAGCACTTCTTTTTTAAATTTTAATTATTTTCAAACTTATATCTCGCTTATGGTTAGTCCTACATGAAAAATGCAAATAACTATTTTGTAGGAAATTTTATCAGCTTGAATTTTAGTAAAAAGATAAAAATTGATAGGAGTAACTGTTTTCGAGATATAAGCAAAAAACCAGTAAGAAAACTGTAACAGTTACTGAACAAAAATGTAATTCAGTTTTCAATGTTTGAGACGAAGACGAAACTGCAGCATTTAAAAACGACTCTGAAGACTTCAGTGACTTTTATGTCACTTCCTTTTTCTTCTAATAAAGTATTGGACCCAATAAATTAAGTGTATTTTAAATCACAAGACATTTTCTGTTAAAGCACTTTTTTTTTAATATTAATTATTTTCAATCATATATCTCGCTTATGTTTAGTCCTACATGAAAAATGCAAATAACTATTTTGTAGGAAATTTTATCAGCTTGAATTTTAGTAAAAAGATAAAAATTGATAGGAGTAACTGTTTTCGAGACATAAGCAAGAAACCAAAACACTGTTACCTTAATTAAGCGTTTGCATATAAGCAAATTTAGTACTATTAGTATTATTATTATTAATGTTATTGTTATTAATATGACAACTAAAGACAACTCTGAAACCTTTAGTGACTTTTATGTCTTTTTCTTTTTCCTCTACTAAAGTGTTAGACTCAATTAATTTAGTTTAATTTCGGTTTTTCAAACATTTTATTTTAAAGCAAATTTTTGTTAAATATTATTTATATCCAACTCTATAACTCGCTTATGGTTGGTCCTACAAAAAAATGCAAATAACTATTTTGTAGGAAATTTTATCAGCTTTAATTTTGACAAAAAGATAAAAATTGATAGGAGTAACTGTTTTCGAGATATAAGCAAAAAACCAATAAGAAAACTGTGACTGTTACTAAACAAAAATGTAATTCAGTTTTCAATGTTTGAGACGAAGACGAAACTGCAGCATTTAAAAACGACTCTGAAGACTTCAGTGACTTTTATGTCACTTCCTTTTTCTTCTAATAAAGTATTGGACCCAATAAATTAAGTGTATTTTAAATTACAAGACATTTTCTGTTAAAGCACTTTTTTTTTAAATATTAATTATTTTCAATCATATATCTCGCTTATGGTTAGTCCTACATGAAAAATGCAAATAACTATTTTATAGGAAATTTTATCAGCTCGAATTTTAGTAAAAAAATAAAAATTGATAGGAGTAACTGTTTTCGAGATATAAGCAAGAAACCAAAACACTGTTACCTTAATTAAGCGTTTGCATATAAGCAAATTTAGTACTATTAGTATTATTATTATTAATGTTATTGTTATTAATATGACAACTAAAGACAACTCTGAAACCTTTAGTGACTTTTATGTCTTTTCCTTTTTCCTCTACTAAAGTGTTAGACACAATTAAATTAGTTTAATTTCAGTTTTTCAAACATTTTATTTTAAAGCAAATTTTTGTTAAAAATTATTTATATCCAACTCTATAACTCGCTTATGGTTGTTCCTACAAGAAAAATGCAAATAACTATTTTGTAGGAAATTTTATCAGCTTTAATTTTGAAAAAAAGACAAAAATTCATAGGAGTAACTGTTTTCGAGATATAAGCAAGAAACCAGAAAACTGTTACCTTAATAAAGCGCTTGCATATAAGCAGATTTAGTACTATTAGTATTATTATTATTAATGTTATTGTTATTAATATGACGACTAAAAACGATTCTGAAAACTTTGGTGACTTTTATGTCTTTTTCTTTTTTCTCTACTAAAGTGTTAGACACAATTTATTTAGTTTAATTTCAGTATTTCAAACATTTTATTTTTAAGCAAGTTTTTGTTAAATATTATTTATATCCAACTTTATAACTCGCTTATGGTTGGTCCTACAAGAAAAATGCAAACAACTATTTTGTAGGAAATGTTATCAGCTTTAATTTTGAAAGAAAGATAAAAATTGATAGGAGTAACTGTTTTCGAAATATAAGCAAAAAGCCAATGTAAAAACTGTTACCGTTTCAGAACAAAAATGTAATTCAGTTTTCAATGTTTGAGACGAAGACGAAAATGCAGCATTTAAAATCGACTCTGAAGACTTCAGTGACTTATATGTCACCCCCTTTTTTTCTAATAAAGTATTGGACCTAATAAATTAAGTGTATTTTAAATCACAAGACATTTTCTGTTAAAGCACTTCTTTTTTAAATATTAATTATTTTCAATCTTATATCTCGCTTATGGTTAGTCCTACATAAAAAATGCAAATAATTATTTTGTAGGAAATTTTATCAGCTTGAATTTTAGTAAAAAGATAAAAATTCATAGGAGTAACTGTTTTCGAGATATAAGCAAGAAACCAAAAAACTGTTACCTTAATAAAGCGCTTGCATATAAGCAGATTTAGTACTATTAGTATTATTATTATTAATGTTATTGTTATTAATATGACGACTAAAAACGATTCTGAAGACTTTGGTGACTTTTATGTTTTTTTCTTTTTTCTCAACTAAAGTGTTAGACACAATTAATTTAGTTTAATTTCAGTATTTCAAACATTTTATTTTTAAGCAAGTTTTTGTTAAATATTATTTATATCCAACTTTATAACTCGCTTATGGTTGGTCCTACAAGAAAAATGCAAATAACTATTTTGTAGGAAATGTTATCAGCTTTAATTTTGAAAAAAAGATAAAAATTGATAGGAGTAACTGTTTTCGAGATATAAGCAAAAAACCAAAGTAAAAACTGTTACCGTTTCAGAACAAAAATGTAATTCAGTTTTCAATGTTTGAGACGAAGACGAAAATGCAGCATTTAAAATCGACTCTGAAGACTTCAGTGACTTATATGTCACCCCCTTTTTTTTTTAATAAAGTATTGGACCTAATAAATTAAGTGTATTTTAAATCACAAGACATTTTCTGTTAAAGCACTTCTTTTTTAAATATTAATTATTTTCAATCTTATATCTCGCTTATGGTTAGTCCTACATAAAAAATGCAAATAATTATTTTGTAGGAAATTTTATCAGCTTAAATTTTAGTAAAAAAATAAAAATTGATTGGAGTAACTGTTTTCGAGATATGAGCAAGAAACCAAAACACTGTTACCTTAATTAAGCGTTTGCATATAAGCAAATTTAGTACTATTAGTATTATTATTATTAATGTTATTGTTATTAATATGACGATTAAAGACAACTTTGAAACCTTTAGTGACTTTTATGTCTTCTTCTTTTTCCTCTACTAAAGTGTTAGACACAATTAAATTAGTTTAATTTCAGTTTTTCAAACATTTTATTTTAAAGCAAATTTTTGTTAAATATTATTTATATCCAACTCTATAACTCGCTTATGGTTGGTCCTACAAGAAAAATGCAAATAACTATTTTGTAGGAAATTTTATCAGCTTTAATTTTGAAAGAAAGATAAAAATTGATAGGAGTAACTGTTTTCGAGATATAAGCAAAAAACCAAAGTAAAAACTGTTACCGTTTCAGAACAAAAATGTAATTCAGTTTTCAATGTTTGAGACGAAGACGAAAATGCAGCATTTAAAATCGACTCTGAAGACTTCAGTGACTTATATGTCACCCCCTTTTTTTTTTAATAAAGTATTGGACCTAATAAATTAAGTGTATTTTAAATCACAAGACATTTTCTGTTAAAGCACTTCTTTTTTAAATATTAATTATTTTCAATCTTATATCTCGCTTATGGTTAGTCCTACATAAAAAATGCAAATAATTATTTTGTAGGAAATTTTATCAGCTTAAATTTTAGTAAAAAAATAAAAATTGATTGGAGTAACTGTTTTCGAGATATGAGCAAGAAACCAAAACACTGTTACCTTAATTAAGCGTTTGCATATAAGCAAATTTAGTACTATTAGTATTATTATTATTAATGTTATTGTTATTAATATGACGATTAAAGACAACTTTGAAACCTTTAGTGACTTTTATGTCTTCTTCTTTTTCCTCTACTAAAGTGTTAGACACAATTAAATTAGTTTAATTTCAGTTTTTCAAACATTTTATTTTAAAGCAAATTTTTGTTAAATATTATTTATATCCAACTCTATAACTCGCTTATGGTTGGTCCTACAAGAAAAATGCAAATAACTATTTTGTAGGAAATTTTATCAGCTTTAATTTTGAAAGAAAGATAAAAATTGATAGGAGTAACTGTTTTCGAGATATAAGCAAAAAACCAATAAGAAAACTGTGACTGTTACTGAACAAAAATGTAATTCGGTTTTCAATGTTTGAGACGAAGACGAAACTGCAGCATTTAAAAACGACTCTGAAGACTTCAGTGACTTTTATGTCACTTCCTTTTTCTTCTAATAAAGTATTGGACCCAATAAATTAAGTGTATTTTAAATCACAAGACATTTTCTGTTAAAGCACTTTTTTTTTAAATATTAATTATTTTCAATCATATATCTCGCTTATGGTTAGTCCTACATGAAAAATGCAAATCACTATTTTGTAGGAAATTTTATCAGCTTGAATTTTAGTAAAAAGATAAAAATTGATAGGAGTAACTGTTTTCGAGATATAAGCAAGAAACCAAAACACTGTTACCTTAATTAAGCGTTTGCATATAAGCAAATTTAGTACTATTAGTATTATTATTATTAATTTTATTGTTATTAATATGACAACTAAAGACAACTCTGAAACCTTTAGTGACTTTAATGTCTTTTTCTTTTTTCTCTACTAAAGTGTTAGACACAGTTAAATTAGTTTAATTTCAGTTTTTCAAACATTATATTTTAAAGCAAATTTTTGTTAAATATTATTTATATCCAACTCTATAACTCGCTTATGGTTGGTCCTACAAGAAAAATGCAAATAACTATTTTGTAGAATATTTTATCAGCTTTAATTTTGAAAGAAAGACAAAAATTCATAGGAGTAACTGTTTTCGAGATATAAGCAAGAAACCAAAAAACTGTTACCTTAATAAAGCGCTTGCATATAAGCAGATTTAGTACTATTAGTATTATTATTATTAATGTTATTGTTATTAATATGACGACTAAAAACGATTTTGAAGACTTTGGTGACTTTTATGTCTTTTTCTTTTTTCTCTACTAAAGTGTTAGACACAATTAATTTAGTTTAATTTCAGTATTTCAAACATTTTATTTTTAAGCAAGTTTTTGTTAAATATTATTTATATCCAACTCTATAACTCGCTTATGGTTGGTCGTACAAGAAAAATGCAAATAACTATTTTGTAGGAAATTTTATCAGCTTTAATTTTGAAAGAAAGATAAAAATTGATAGGAGTAACTGTTTTCGAGATATAAGCAAAAAACCAATAAGAAAACTGTGACTGTTACTGAACAAAAATGTAATTCGGTTTTCAATGTTTGAGACGAAGACGAAACTGCAGCATTTAAAAACGACTCTGAAGACTTCAGTGACTTTTATGTCACTTCCTTTTTCTTCTAATAAAGTATTGGACCCAATAAATTAAGTGTATTTTAAATCACAAGACATTTTCTGTTAAAGCACTTTTTTTTTAAATAATAATTATTTTCAATCATATATCTCGCTTATGGTTAGTCCTACATGAAAAATGCAAATAACTATTTTGTAGGAAATTTTATCAGCTTGAATTTTAGTAAAAAGATAAAAATTGATAGGAGTAACTGTTTTCGAGATATAAGCAAGAAACCAAAACACTGTTACCTTAATTAAGCGTTTGCATATAAGCAAATTTAGAACTATTAGTATTATTATTATTAATGTTATTGTTATTAATATGACAACTAAAGACAACTCTGAAACCTTTAGTGACTTTTATGTCTTTTCGTTTTTTCTCTACTAAAGTGTTAGACACAGTAAAATTAGTTTAATTTCAGTTTTTCAAACATTTTATTTTAAAGCAAATTTTTGTTAAATATTATTTATATCCAACTCTATAACTCGCTTATGGTTGGTCCTACAAGAAAAATGCAAATAACTATTTTGTAGAATATTTTATCAGCTTTAATTTTGAAAAAAAGACAAAAATTCATAGGAGTAACTGTTTTCGAGATATAAGCAAGAAACCAAAAAACTGTTACCTTAATAAAGCGCTTGCATATAAGCAGATTTAGTACTATTAGTATTATTATTATTAATGTTATTGTTATTAATATGACGACTAAAAACGATTTTGAAGACTTTGGTGACTTTTATGTCTTTTTCTTTTTTCTCTAATAAAGTGTTAGACACAATTAATTTAGTTTAATTTCAGTATTTCAAACATTTTATTTTTAAGCAAGTTTTTGTTAAATATTATTTATATCCAACTCTATAACTCGCTTATGGTTGGTCGTACAAGAAAAATGCAAATAACTATTTTGTAGGAAATTTTATCAGCTTTAATTTTGAAAGAAAGATAAAAATTGATAGGAGTAACTGTTTTCAAGATATAAGCAAAAAACCAATAAGAAAACTGTGACTGTTACTGAACAAAAATGTAATTCGGTTTTCAATGTTTGAGACGAAGACGAAACTGCAGCATTTAAAAACGACTCTGAAGACTTCAGTGACTTTTATGTCACTTCCTTTTTCTTCTAATAAAGTATTGGACCCAATAAATTAAGTGTATTTTAAATCACAAGACATTTTCTGTTAAAGCACTTTTTTTTTAAATATTAATTATTTTCAATCATATATCTCGCTTATGGTTAGTCCTACATGAAAAATGCAAATAACTATTTTGTAGGAAATTTTATCAGCTTGAATTTTAGTAAAAAGATAAAAATTGATAGGAGTAACTGTTTTCGAGATATAAGCAAGAAACCAAAACACTGTTACTTTAATTAAGCGTTTGCATATAAGCAAATTTAGAACTATTAGTATTATTATTATTAATGTTATTGTTATTAATATGACAACTAAAGACAACTCTGAAACCTTTAGTGACTTTTATGTCTTTTCGTTTTTTCTCTACTAAAGTGTTAGACACAGTAAAATTAGTTTAATTTCAGTTTTTCAAACATTTTATTTTAAAGCAAATTTTTGTTAAATATTATTTATATCCAACTCTATAACTCGCTTATGGTTGGTCCTACAAGAAAAATGCAAATAACTATTTTGTAGAATATTTTATCAGCTTTAATTTTGAAAAAAAGACAAAAATTCATAGGAGTAACTGTTTTCGAGATATGAGCAAGAAACCAAAAAACTGTTACCTTAATAAAGCGCTTGCATATAAGCAGATTTAGTACTATTAGTATTATTATTATTAATGTTATTGTTATTAATATGACGACTAAAAACGATTCTGAAGACTTTGGTGACTTTTATGTCTTTTTCTTTTTTCTCTACTAAAGTGTTAGACACAATTAATTTAGTTTAATTTCAGTATTTCAAACATTTTATTTTTAAGCAAGTTTTTGTTAAATATTATTTATATCCAACTTTATAACTCGCTTATGGTTGGTCCTACAAGAAAAATGCAAATAACTATTTTGTAGGAAATGTTATCAGCTTTAATTTTGAAAGAAAGATAAAAATTGATAGGAGTAACTGTTTTCGAGATATAAGCAAAAAACCAAAGTAAAAACTGTTACCGTTTCAGAACAAAAATATAATTGAGTTTTCAATGTTTGAGACGAAGACAAAAATGCAGCATTTAAAATCGACTCTGAAGACTTCAGTGACTTATATGTCACCCCCTTTTTTTCTAATAAAGTATTGGACCTAATAAATTAAGTGTATTTTAAATCACAAGACATTTTCTGTTAAAGCACTTCTTTTTTAAATATTAATTATTTTCAATCTTATATCTCGCTTATGGTTAGTCCTACATAAAAAATGCAAATAATTATTTTGTAGGAAATTTTATCAGCTGAAATTTTAGTAAAAAGATAAAAATTGATAGGAGTAACTGTTTTCGAGATATGAGCAAGAAACCAAAACACTGTTACCTTAATTAAGCGTTTACATATAAGCAAATTTAGTACTATTAGTATTATTATTATTAATGTTATTGTTATTAATATGACGATTAAAGACAACTTTGAAACCTTTAGTGACTTTTATGTCTTCTTCTTTTTCCTCTACTAAAGTGTTAGACACAATTAAATTAGTTTAATTTCAGTTTTTCAAACAATTTATTTTAAAGCAAATTTTTGTTAAATATTATTTATATCCAACTCTATAACTCGCTTATGGTTGGTCCTACAAGAAAAATGCAAATAACTATTTTGTAGGAAATTTTATCAGCTTTAATTTTGGAAGAAAGATAAAAATTGATAGGAGTAACTGTTTTCGAGATATAAGCAAAAAACCAATAAAAAAACTGTGACTGTTACTGAACAAAAATGTAATTCGGTTTTTAATGTTTGAGACGAAGACGAAACTGCAGCATTTAAAAACGATTCTGAAAACTTCAGTGACTTTTATGTCACTTCCTTTTTCTTCTAATAAAGTATTGGACCCAATAAATTAAGTGTATTTTAAATCACAAGACATTTTCTGTTAAAGAACTTTTTTTTTAAATATTAATTATTTTCAATCATATATCTCGCTTATGGTTAGTCCTACATGAAAAATGCAAATAATTATTTTGTAGGAAATTTTATCAGCTTGAATTTTAGTAAAAAAATAAAAATTGATAGGAGTAACTGTTTTCGAGATATAAGCAAGAAACCAAAACACTGTTACCTTAATTAAGCGTTTGCATATAAGCAAATTTAGTACTATTAGTATTATTATTATTAATGTTATTGTTATTAATATGACAACTAAAGACAACTCTGAAACCTTTAGTGACTTTTATGTCTTTTCCTTTTTTCTCTACTAAAGTGTTAGACACAGTTAATTTAGTTTAATTTCAGTTTTTCAAACATTTTATTTTATAGCAAATTTTTGTTAAATATTATTTATATCCAACTCTATAACTCGCTTATGGTTGGTCCTACAAAAAAATGCAGATAACTATTTTGTAGGAAATTTTATTAGCTTTAATTTTGAAAAAAAGATAAAAATTGATAGGAGTAACTGTTTTCGAGATATAAGCAAGAAACCAAAAAAATGTTACGTTAATTAAGCGTTTGCATATAAGCAAATTTAGTACTATTAGTATTATTATTATTAATGTTATATTTATTAATATGACGACTAAAGACGACTCTGAAACATTTAGTGACTTTTATGTCTTCTCCTTTTTCCTCTACTAAAGTGTTAGACACAATTAATTTAGTTTAATTCCGGTTTTTCAAGCATTTTATTTTAAAGCAAATTTTTGTTAAATATTATTTATATCCAACTCTATAACTCGTTTATGCTTGGTCCTACAAGAAAAATGTAAATAACTATTTTGTTGGAAATTTTATCAGCTTTAATTTTGAAAGAAAGATAAAATTTGATAGGAGTAACTGTTTTCGAGATATAAGCAAAAAACCAATAAGAAAACTGTAACTGTTACTGAACAAAAATGTAATTCAGTTTTCAATGTTTGAGACGAAGTCAAAAATGCAGCAATTAAAAGCGACTCTGAAGACTTCAGTGACTTTTATGTCACCTCCTTTTTCTTCTAATAAAGTATTGGACCCAACAAATTAAGTGTATTTTAAATCACAAGACATTTTCTGTTAAAACACTTTTTTTTAATTAATAATTATTTTCAAACTTATATCTCGCTTATGGTTAGTTCTACATGAAAAATGCAAATAACTATTTTGTAGGAAATTTTATCACCTTTAATTTTGGTGAAAAAGTAAAAATTGATAGGAGTAACTGTTTTCGAGATATAGGCAAAAAACAAAAAAACTGTTACCTTAATTAAGCGCTTGCATATAAGCAAATTTAGTACTACTAGTATTGTTATTATAAATGTTATTGTTATTAATATGACGACTAAAGACAACTTTAAGACTTTAGTGACTTTTATGTCTCCTCCTTTTTCCTCTACTAAAGTGTTAGACACAATTAATTTAGTTTAATTTCGGTTTTTCAAACATTTTATTTTAAAGCAAATTTTTGTTAAATATTAAAAACTATAAAATGGCTTAGATTGCCTAAAAACACAGATCACACATGATCTTTTGCATAAAAATGAGAAAACGCTCATGTAACACACAAAATAAGCTCCATTTTTCCTTTTTAAAAGTATTATTATTATTATTACTTTTGTTACTATTACTATTATTATTATTATTATTATTATTATTGTTATTATTATTATTATTATTATTATTATTATTATTATTATTATTATTATTATTATTATTATTATTATTATTATTATTATTATTAAAAACTTATATTAAACAGACAGAAAACGTCGTATTCTGACACAACTTAAAACACAGATCACACATGATCTTTTGCATAGAAATGAGAAAACGCTCATATAACACAAAATAAGCTTCATTTTGGCTTAGAAAACTAAGCTTACTTTTACTACTACTATTATTTTTATTTTTATTATTATTATTATTATTACTATTATTTTTATTATTATTATTACTATTATTATTATTATTATTATTATTATTATTATTATTATTATTAATATTATTATTATTAAAGACCGATTATAACTTTTGTATAGTAAATGTTTTTATACCAGTTTTAAAATGAGTTATTAATTTTAGACAATTTCTTGCCTAAAAACACAGATCACAGATGATCTCTTGCATAGAAATGAGAAAACGCTCAGATAACACAAAATAAGCATCATTTTTGCTTAGAAAAACTAAGCTTTAATTTAGAAAGAAATTTATTATTATAAGTATTATTATCATTATTATTATTATTATTATTATTATTATTATTATTATTATTATTATTATTATTATTATTATTATTATTATTATTATTTCTTTTATTACTATTATTATTATTATTATTATTATTATTACTATTATTATTATTATTATTATTAACTTTTGTATACAAATGTTTTTATACCAGTTTTAAAATGAGTTATTAATTTTAGACAATTTCTTGCCTAAAAATACAGATCACAGATGATTTCTTGCATAGAAATGAGAAAGCGCTCATATAACACACAAAATAAGCTTCATTTTTGCTTAGAAAACTAAGCATACTTTTATTTCTATTATTATTTTTATTATTATTATTATTATTATTATTATTATTATTATTATTATTATTATTATTATTATTATTATTATTATTATTATTATTATTATTATTATTATTATTATTATTATTGTTATTATTATTATTATTATTATTATTATTATTATTGTTATTATTATTATTATTATTAAAAACTTATATTAAACAGACAGAAAACGTCGTATTCTGACACAAAAAAACGAATTACGTTATAGACTTGACGAGAACGGCGTATCTCGGACTCTTATAGGACTCTTATAGGGTCAAAAATTATCAGTTTGGATTAAAACAAATTATTTTTGTTGACTCTCAGTCTGAATTGTTCATCAGTTCAAACAAAAACGGCTTATTTTAGACGATCTTTTGCTTTGAACATGAAAATATACATCGAACAGACTAAAAACGTATTAATCTGGCATAAAAGAGCAATTTATGTATCACTTTGGATAAAGGCAGCTAATCCTATTCGTTTCATTGCTTAAAATAGACAAAATTGTTAATAAATCAAACAAAAACGCTGTATTCTAGCACAAAATACTAATTACATTATAGTTTCGACGAGAATAGCTTATTTGGAATGATTCTATGCTTCCAAACGAGTAAATTTTTATTAAACAGACGCCAAACATCATGTTTTGTCCTATAAAGACATTTTATATTGCAGTTTGTATTAAAACAAAATATTTTCGTTGATTCTTTGTTAGAAGCAGCAAACCTAACATTAAAAAATCTGAAAACTTTGTATTCGGACACAAACCACCGAATTTTGTATCAGTTTAGACAAAAACGGTTGATTTTCGACAATATTTTGCTTTGAACAAGAAAACTTATATCAAACTGACTAAAAACGTCTTATTTTAGCACAAATCAAAAGATTTGCGTTATAGTCTTAAAGCTGATTCATGCCACAGTTTGGATAAAAACCAATTATTTTTGTTAATTCATTGTTACAAACAAGAAACCTTACATCAAAGAAACTGAAAACCCCTTATTTAGGCACAGAAATTCGAATTACGTTTCAGTCTGGACAAAAACTGCTTATTTTAGACGATCCTTTGTTTTGAACACGAAAACTTACATTAAAAAGATTAAAAACGTCTTATTCTGGCTGAAAACTGCAAATTATATATTACTCTAGATAAAAGCAATTTATCCTGATTACTCCTTTACTTAGAATAGAGTAAACTTGTATAAAACTTAATGAAAACTTTAAATTTCGTCTCAAAGAAATAATTTACGTTATAGTTTTGACCAGCACTGTTTATTTCAAACGAAATTATGATTCGAAACTAATGAACTTTTATGGGGCAGATGCAAAACCACATATTACCATATGAAGCGTTGTTTTAAAGCAAAGTATTACCTTTTGCAACAAGAAATTTCACGTCAAAGAAACTGAAAACTTCGTATTTATACATAAATATCTAATTACGTATCGGTTTAGGCAAATACAGCTTATTTTAAACGATTCCTTGCTATAAACAAGAAAAATTTTATCAAGCATATTGAAAACGTCTTATTCTCGAAAATAAGAGCAAATTATGTATCAGTTTTAACAAAAGCGGATTACTCTGTTTGATTCTATGCTTAGAGTAGAGTAAACTACAATAAAACGTAATGAAAACTCTATATTCATGCTCAAAAGAACAAATTACGTTATAGTTTTGACAAAAAAAAATATTTCGGACGATTACATACTTCGAAGTAAGCAAACTTTAATTGAACATGTGCAAAAGCTAATACTTTGCTTTAAAATAATGATTTATGTGGTAATATGGTATTTTGCATCTGTCCTATAAAAGTTTACCCGTTTCGCTCCATTGAATCATTAGAAATAAATTATTTTGACACAACAACAACACAAATAATTTGTTTTTGTTTAAACTGTAACATAAGTCGCTTTTATAAAACGAACTAAGACGTTTGGCATCTGTTTAGTGAAAGTTTTCTCGTTTGGGGGCATAAAATCGTTTGAAATTAACAGTTCTGGTCAAAACTATTACGTAAATTATTTCTTTGTATCACTTTAAAGATTTGCTTTATAGTCTTGACGAGAACTGTTAATTTCAAACGATTCTATGCTTTGAAACCAGTATACTTTCACTGAACAGAGGCAAAACGTCTGATTTCGCCTTTAAAAAACGATTTATGTCACAGTTTGGATTAAAACCAATGATTTTCGTTTATTCATTGTTACAAACAAGAAACCTTACATCAAAGAAACTGAAAACCTCTTATTCAGGCCCAGAAAATCAAATTACGTTTCAGTCTGGACACAAATTGCTTATTTTAGACGATTCTTTCTTTTGAACACGAAAACTTACATTAAAAAGATTAAAAACGTCTTATTCTGGCTCAAAACTGCAAATTATGTATTACTTTGGATAAAAGCAGTTTATCCTGATTACTCCTTTGCTTAGAATAGAGCAAACTTGTATAAAACTTAATGAAAACTTTAAATTTCGTCTCAAAGAAATAATTTACGTTATAGTTTTGACCAGAACTGTTAATTTCAAACGATTTTATGCCCCCAAACGAGAAAACTTTCACTAAACAGATGCCAAACTTCTTAGTTCGTTTTATAAAAACGACATGTTACAGTTGAAACAAAAAAATTATTTTCGTTGTTGTGTCAAAATAATTTATTTCGAATGATTCAATGGAGCGAAACGAGTAAACTTTTATAGGACAGATGCAAAATACTATATTACCACATAAATCGTTATTTTAAAGCAAAGTATTAGCTTTTGCACTTGTTCAATTAAAGTTTGCTTACTTCGAAATATGTAGTCGTCCGAAATAATTTTTTTTTGTCAAAACTATAACGTAATTTGTTCTTTTGAGCTTGAATATAGAGTTTTCATTACGTTTTATAGTAGTTTACTCTACTCTAAGCATAGAATCAAACAGAGTAATCCGCTTTTGTTAAAACTGATACATACTTTGCTCTTATTTTCGAGAATAAGACATTTTCAATATGTTTGATAAAATTTTTCTTGTTTATAGCATGGAATCGTTTAAAATAAGCTGTATTTGCCTAAACTGATACGTAATTCGATATTTGTGCATGGATACGATGTTTTCAGTTTCTTTGACGTGAAATTTCTTGTTGCAAAAGGTAATACTTTGCTTTAAAACAACGCTTTATATGGTAATATGTGGTTTTGCATCTGCCCCATAAAAGTTCATTAGTTTCGAATCATAATTTCGTTTGAAATAAACAGTGCTGGTCAAAACTATAACGTAAATTATTTCTTTGAGACGAAATTTAAAGTTTTCATTAAGTTTTATACAAGTTTACTCTATTCTAAGTAAAGGAGTAATCAGGATAAATTGCTTTTATCTAGAGTAATATATAATTTGCAGTTTTCAGCCAGAATAAGACGTTTTTAATCTTTTTAATGTAAGTTTTCGTGTTCAAAACAAAGGATCGTCTAAAATAAGCAGTTTTTGTCCAGACTGAAACGTAATTCGAATTTCTGTGCCTAAATAAGGGGTTTTCAGTTTCTTTGATGTAAGGTTTCTTGTTTGTAACAATGAATTAACAAAAATAATTGGTTTTTATCCAAACTGTGGCATGAATCAGCTTTAAGACTATAACGCAAATCTTTTGTTTTGTGCTAAAATAAGACGTTTTTAGTCAGTTTGATATAAGCTTTCGTGTTCAAAGCAAAATATTGTCGAAAATCAACCGTTTTTGTCTAAACTGAAACAAAATTCGGTGGTTTGTGTCCGAATACAAAGTTTTCAGATTCTTTAATGTTAGGTTTGCTGCTTCTAACAAAGAATCAACGAAAATATTTTGTTTTAATACAAACTGCAATATAAAATGTCTTTATAGGACAAAACATGATGTTTGGCATCTGTTTATTAAAAATTTACTCGTTTGGAAGCATAGAATCATTCCAAATAAGCTATTCTCGTCGAAACTATAATGTAATTAGTATTTTGTGCTAGAATACAGCGTTTTTGTTAGATTTATTAACAATTTTGTCTATTTTAAGCAATGAAACGAATAGGATTAGCTGCCTTTATTCAAAGTGATACATAAATTGCTCTTTTATGCCAGATTAATACGTTTTTAGTCTGTTCGATGTAAGTTTTCTTGTTCAAAGCAAAAGATCGTCTAAAGTAAGCCGTTTTTGTTTGAACTGATGAACAATTCAGACTGAGAGTCAACAAAAATAATTTGTTTTAATCCAAACTGATAATTTTTGACCCTATAAGAGTCCTATACGCCGTTCTCGTCAAGTCTATAACGTAATTCGTTTTTTTGTGTCAGAATACGACGTTTTCTGTCTGTTTAATATAAGTTTTTAATAATAATAATAATAATAACAATAATAATAATAATAATAATAATAACAATAATAATAATAATAATAATAATAATAATAATAATAATAATAATAATAATAATAATAATAATAATAATAATAATAATAATAATAATAATAATAATAATAATAATAATAATAAAAATAATAATAGAAATAAAAGTATGCTTAGTTTTCTAAGCAAAAATGAAGCTTATTTTGTGTGTTATATGAGCGCTTTCTCATTTCTATGCAAGAAATCATCTGTGATCTGTATTTTTAGGCAAGAAATTGTCTAAAATTAATAACTCATTTTAAAACTGGTATAAAAACATTTACTATACAAAAGTTAATAATAATAATAATAATAATAATAATAATAATAATAATAATAATAATAATAATAATAATAATAATAATAATAGTAATAATAATAATAATAATAATAATAATAATAGTAATAAAAGAAATAATAATAATAATAATAATACTAATAATGATAATAATACTTATAATAATGAATTTCTTTCTAAATTAAAGCTTAGTTTTTCTAAGCAAAAATGATGCTTATTTTGTGTGTTATATGAGCGTTTTCTCATTTCTATGCAAGAGATCATCTGTGATCTGTGTAATAATAGTAATAAAAGAAATAATAATAATAATAATAATACTAATAATGATAATAATACTTATAATAATGAATTTCTTTCTAAATTAAAGCTTAGTTTTTCTAAGCAAAAATGAAGCTTATTTTGTGTGTTATATGAGCGCTTTCTCATTTCTATGCAAGAAATCATCTGTGATCTGTATTTTTAGGCAAGAAATTGTCTAAAATTAATAACTCATTTTAAAACTGGTATAAAAACATTTACTATACAAAAGTTAATAATAATAATAATAATAATAATAATAATAATAATAATAATAATAATAATAATAATAATAATAATAATAACAATAATAATAATAATAATAATAATAATAATAATAGTAATAGTAACAAAAGTAATAATAATAATAATACTTTTAAAAAGGAAAAATGGAGCTTATTTTGTGTGTTACATGAGCGTTTTCTCATTTTTATGCAAAAGATCATGTGTGATCTGTGTTTTTAGGCAATCTAAGCCATTTTATAGTTTTTAATATTTAACAAAAATTTGCTTTAAAATAAAATGTTTGAAAAACCGAAATTAAACTAAATTAATTGTGTCTAACACTTTAGTAGAGGAAAAAGGAGGAGACATAAAAGTCACTAAAGTCTTAAAGTTGTCTTTAGTCGTCATATTAATAACAATAACATTTATAATAACAATACTAGTAGTACTAAATTTGCTTATATGCAAGCGCTTAATTAAGGTAACAGTTTTTTTGTTTTTTGCCTATATCTCGAAAACAGTTACTCCTATCAATTTTTACTTTTTCACCAAAATTAAAGGTGATAAAATTTCCTACAAAATAGTTATTTGCATTTTTCATGTAGAACTAACCATAAGCGAGATATAAGTTTGAAAATAATTATTAATTAAAAAAAAGTGTTTTAACAGAAAATGTCTTGTGATTTAAAATACACTTAATTTGTTGGGTTCAATACTTTATTAGAAGAAAAAGGAGGTGACATAAAAGTCACTGAAGTCTTCAGAGTCGTTTTTAAATGCTGCATTTTTGACTTCGTCTCAAACATTGAAAACTGAATTACATTTTTGTTCAGTAACAGTTACAGTTTTCTTATTGGTTTTTTGCATATATCTCGAAAACAGTTACTCCTATCAAATTTTATCTTTCTTTCAAAATTAAAGCTGATAAAATTTCCAACAAAATAGTTATTTACATTTTTCTTGTAGGACCAAGCATAAACGAGTAATAGAGTTGGTTATAAATAATATTTAACAAAAATTTGCTTTAAAATAAAATGCTTGAAAAACCGGAATTAAACTAAATTAATTGTGTCTAACACTTTAGTAGAGGAAAAAGGAGAAGACATAAAAGTCACTAAATGTTTCAGAGTCGTCTTTAGTCGTCATATTAATAACAATAACATTAATAATAATAATACTAATAGTACTAAATTTGCTTATATGCAAACGCTTAATTGACGTAACATTTTTTTGGTTTCTTGCTTATATCTCGAAAACAGTTACTCCTATCAATTTTTATCTTTTTTTCAAAATTAAAGCTAATAAAATTTTCTACAAAATAGTTATTTGCATTTTTTTGTAGGACCAACCATAAGCGAGTTATAGAGTTGGATATAAATAATATTTAACAAAAATTTGCTTTAAAATAAAATGTTTGAAAAACCGAAATTAAACTAAATTAATTGAGTCTAACACTTTAGTAGAGGAAAAAGAAAAAGACATAAAAGTCACTAAAGGTTTCAGAGTTGTCTTTAGTTGTCATATTAATAACAATAACATTAATAATAATAATACTAATAGTACTAAATTTGCTTACATGCAAACGCTTAATTAAGGTAACAGTGTTTTGGTTTCTTGCTCATGTCTCGAAAACAGTTACTCCTATCAATTTTTATCTTTTTACTAAAATTCAAGCTGATAAAATTTCCTACAAAATAGTTATTTGCATTTTTCATGTAGGACTAACCATAAGCGAGATATATGATTGAAAATAATTAATATTTAAAAAAAAAGTGCTTTAACAGAAAATGTCTTGTGATTTAAAATACACTTAATTTATTGGGTCCAATACTTTATTTAAAGAAAAAGGAAGTGACATAAAAGTCACTGAAGTCTTCAGAGTCGTTTTTAAATGCTGCAGTTTCGTCTTCGTCTCAAACATTGAAAACTGAATTACATTTTTGTTCAGTAACAGTCACAGTTTTCTTATTGGTTTTTTGCTTATATCTCTAAAACAGTTACTCCTATCAATTTTTATCTTTCTGTCAAAGTTAAAGCTGATAAATTTTCCTACAAAATAGTTATTTGCATTTTTCTTGTAGGACCAACCATAAGCGAGTTATAGAGTTGGATATAAATAATATTTAACAAAAATTTGCTTTAAAATAAAATGTTTGAAAAACTGAAATTAAACTAATTTAATTGTGTCTAACACTTTAGTAGAGGAAAAAGAAGAAGACATAAAAGTCACTAAAGGTTTCAAAGTTGTCTTTAATCGTCATATTAATAACAATAACATTAATAATAATAATACTAATAGTACTAAATTTGCTTATATGCAAACGCTTAATTAAGGTAACAGTGTTTTGGTTTCTTGCTCATATCTCGAAAACAGTTACTCCTATCAATTTTTATCTTTTTACTGAAATTCAAGCTGATAAAATTTCCTACAAAATAGTTATTTGCATTTTTTATGTAGGACTAACCATAAGCGAGATATAAGATTGAAAATAATTAATATTTAAAAAAGAAGTGCTTTAACAGAAAATGTCTTGTGATTTAAAATACACTTAATTTATTAGGTTCAATACTTTATTAAAAAAAAAAGGGGGTGACATATAAGTCACTGAAGTCTTCAGAGTCGATTTTAAATGCTGCATTTTCGTCTTCGTCTCAAACATTGAAAACTGAATTACATTTTTGTTCTGAAACGGTAACAGTTTTTACTTTGGTTTTTTGCTTATATCTCGAAAACAGTTACTCCTATCAATTTTTATCTTTCTTTCAAAATTAAAGCTGATAACATTTCCTACAAAATAGTTATTTGCATTTTTCTTGTAGGACCAACCATAAGCGAGTTATAAAGTTGGATATAAATAATATTTAACAAAAACTTGCTTAAAAATAAAATGTTTGAAATACTGAAATTAAACTAAATTAATTGTATCTAACACTTTAGTAGAGAAAAAAGAAAAAGACATAAATAAAAGTCACCAAAGTCTTCAGAATCGTTTTTAGTCGTCATATTAATAACAATAACATTAATAATAATAATACTAATATTACTAAATCTGCTTATATGCAAGCGCTTTATTAAGGTAACAGTTTTTTGGTTTCTTGCTTATATCTCGAAAACAGTTACTCCTATGAATTTTTGTCTTTCTTTCAAAATTAAAGCTGATAAAATATTCTACAAAATAGTTATTTGCATTTTTCTTGTAGGACCAACCATAAGCGAGTTATAGAGTTGGATATAAATAATATTTAACAAAAATTTGCTTTAAAATAAAATGTTTGAAAAACTGAAATTAAACTAATTTAACTGTGTCTAACACTTTAGTAGAGAAAAAAGGAAAAGACATAAAAGTAACTAAAGGTTTCAGAGTTGTCTTTAGTTGTCATATTAATAACAATAACATTAATAATAATAATACTAATAGTACTAAATTTGCTTATATGCAAACGCTTAATTAAGGTAACATTGTTTTGGTTTCTTGCTTATATCTCGAAAACAGTTACTCCTATCAATTTTTATCTTTTTACTAAAATTCAAGCTGATAAAATTTCCTACAAAATAGTTATTTGCATTTTTCATGTAGGACTAACCATAAGCGAGATATATGATTGAAAATAATTAATATTTAAAAAAAAAGTGCTTTAACAGAAAATGTTTTGTGATTTAAAATACACTTAATTTATTAGGTCCAATACTTTATTAAAAAAAAAAAGGGGGTGACATATAAGTCACTGAAGTCTTCAGAGTCGATTTTAAATGCTGCATTTTCGTCTTCGTCTCAAACATTGAAAACTGAATTACATTTTTGTTCTGAAACGGTAACAGTTTTTACTTTGGTTTTTTGCTTATATCTCGAAAACAGTTACTCCTATCAATTTTTATCTTTCTTTCAAAATTAAAGCTGATAACATTTCCTACAAAATAGTTATTTGCATTTTTCTTGTAGGACCAACCATAAGCGAGTTATAAAGTTGGATATAAATAATATTTAACAAAAACTTGCTTAAAAATAAAATGTTTGAAATACTGAAATTAAACTAAATTAATTGTGTCTAACACTTTAGTAGAGAAAAAAGAAAAAGACATAAAAGTCACCAAAGTCTTCAGAATCGTTTTTAGTCGTCATATTAATAACAATAACATTAATAATAATAATACTAATAGTACTAAATCTGCTTATATGCAAGCGCTTTATTAAGGTAACAGTTTTTTGGTTTCTTGCTTATATCTCGAAAACAGTTACTCCTATGAATTTTTGTCTTTCTTTCAAAATTAAAGCTGATAAAATATTCTACAAAATAGTTATTTGCATTTTTCTTGTAGGACTAACCATAAGCGAGTTATGGAGTTGGATATAAATAATATTTAACAAAAATTTGCTTTAAAATAAAATGTTTGAAAAACTGAAATTAAACTAATTTAACTGTGTCTAACACTTTAGTAGAGAAAAAAGGAAAAGACATAAAAGTCACTAAAGGTTTCAGAGTTGTCTTTAGTTATCATATTAATAACAATAACATTAATAATAATAATACTAATAGTACTAAATTTGCTTATATGCAAACGCTTAATTAAGGTAACAGTGTTTTGGTTTCTTGCTTATATCTCGAAAACAGTTACTCCTATCAATTTTTATCTTTTTACTAAAATTAAAGCTGATAAAATTTCCTACAAAATAGTTATTTGCATTTTTCATGTAGGACTAACCATAAGCGAGATATATGATTGAAAATAATTAATATTTAAAAAAAAAAGTGCTTTAACAGAAAATGTCTTGTGATTTAAAATACACATAATTTATTGGGTCCAATACTTTATTAGAAGAAAAAGGAAGTGACATAAAAGTCACTGAAGTCTTCAGAGTCGTTTTTAAATGCTGCAGTTTCGTCTTCGTCTCAAACATTGAAAACCGAATTACATTTTTGTTCAGTAACAGTCACAGTTTTCTTATTGGTTTTTTGCTTATATCTCGAAAACAGTTACTCTTATCAATTTTTATCATTCTTTCAAAATTAAAGCTGATAAAATTTCCTACAAAATAGTTATTTGCATTTTTCTTGTAGGACCAACCATAAGCGAGTTATAGAGTTGGATATAAATAATATTTAACAAAAATTTGCTTTAAAATAAAATGTTTGAAAAACTGAAATTAAACTAATTTAATTGTGTCTAACACTTTAGTAGAGGAAGAAGAAGAAGACATAAAAGTCACTAAAGGTTTCAAAGTTGTCTTCAATTGTAATATTAATAACAATAACATTAATAATAATAATACTAATAGTACTAAATTTGCTTATATGCAAACGCTTAATTAAGGTAACAGTGTTTTGGTTTCTTGCTCATATCTCGAAAACAGTTACTCCTATCAATTTTTATCTATCTTTCAAAATTAAAGCTGATAATATTTCCTACAAAATAGTTATTTACATTTTTCTTGTGGGACCAACCATAAGCGAGTTATAAAGTTGGATATAAATAATATTTAACAAAAACTTGATTAAAAATAAAATGTTTGAAATACTGAAATTAAACTAAATTAATTGTGTCTAACACTTTAGTAGAGAAAAAAGAAAAAGACATAAAAGTCACCAAAGTCTTCAGAATCGTTTTTAGTCGTCATATTAATAACAATAACGTTAATAATAATAATACTAATAGTACTAAATCTGCTTATATGCAAGCGCTTTATTAAGGTAACAGTTTTTTGGTTTCTTGCTTATATCTCGAAAACAGTTACTCCTATCAAATTTTATCTTTTTTTCAAAATTAAAGCTGATAAAATTTCCTACAAAATAGTTATTTGCATTTTTCTTGTAGGACCAACCATAAGCGAGTTATAGAGTTGGATATAAATAATATTTAACAAAAATTTGCTTTAAAATAAAATGTTTGAAAAACTGAAATTAAACTAATTTAATTGTGTCTAACACTTTAGTAGAGAAAAAAGAAGAAGACATAAAAGTCACTAAAGGTTTCAAAGTTGTCTTTAATCGTCATATTAATAACAATAACATTAATAATAATAATACTAATAGTACTAAATTTGCTTATATGCAAACGCTTAATTAAGGTAACAGTGTTTTGGTTTCTTGCTCATATCTCGAAAACAGTTACTCCTATCAATTTTTATCTTTTTACTAAAATTAAAGCTGATAAAATTTCTTACAAAATAGTTAATTGCATTTTTAATGTAGGACTAACCATAAGCGAGATATAAGTTTGAAAATAATTAAAATTTAAAAAAAAGTGCTTCAACAGAAAATGTCTTGTGATTTAAAATACACTTAATTTATTGGGTCCAATACTTTATTAGAAGAAAAAAGAGGTGACAGAAAGGTCACTGAAGTCTTTAGAGTCGTTTGTAAATGCTGCATTTTCGTCTTCGTCTCAAACATTGAAAACTGAATTACATTTTTGTTCGGTAACTGTTACAGTTTTCTTATTGGTTTTTTGCTTATATCTCGAAAACAGTTACTCCTATCAATTTTTATCTTTCTTTTAAAATTAAAGCTGATAAAGCTTCCTACAAAATAGTTGTTTGCATTTTTCTTGTAGGACCAACCATAATTAAGGTAACAGTGTTTTGGTTTCTTGCTCATATCTCGAAAACAGTTACTCCTATCAATTTTTATTTTTTTACTAAAATTTAAGCTGATAAAATTTCCTACAAAATAGTTATTTGCATTTTTTATGTAGGACTAACCATAAGCGAGATATAAGATTGAAAATAATTAATATTTAAAAAAGAAGTGCTTTAACAGAAAATGTCTTGTGATTTAAAATACACTTAATTTATTAGGTCCAATACTTTATTAAAAAAAAAAGGGGGTGACATATAAGTCACTGAAGTCTTCAGAGTCGATTTTAAATGCTGCATTTTCGTCTTCGTCTCAAACATTGAAAACTGAATTACATTTTTGTTCTGAAACGGTAACAGTTTTTACTTTGGTTTTTTGCTTATATCTCGAAAACAGTTACTCCTATCAATTTTTATCTTTTTTTCAAAATTAAAGCTGATAACATTTCCTACAAAATAGTTATTTGCATTTTTCTTGTAGGACCAACCATAAGCGAGTTATAAAGTTGGATATAAATAATATTTAACAAAAACTTGCTTAAAAATAAGATGTTTGAAAAACTGAAATTAAACTATATTAATTGTGTCTAACACTTTAGTAGAGAAAAAAGAAAAAGACATAAAAGTCACCAAAGTCTTCAGAATCGTTTTTAGTCGTCATATTAATAACAATAACATTAATAATAATAATACTAATAGTACTAAATCTGCTTATATGCAAGCGCTTCATTAAGGTAACAGTTTTTTGGTTTCTTGCTTATATCTCGAAAACAGTTACTCCTATGAATTTTTGTCTTTTTTTCAAAATTAAAGCTGATAAAATTTCCTACAAAATAGTTATTTGCATTTTTCTTGTAGGACCAACCATAAGCGAGTTATAGAGTTGGATATAAATACTTTTTAACAAAAATTTGCTTTAAAATAAAATGTTTGAAAAACTGAAATTAAACTAATTTAATTGTGTCTAACACTTTAGTAGAGGAAAAAGGAAAAGACATAAAAGTCACTAAAGGTTTCAGAGTTGTCTTTAGTTGTCATATTAATAACAATAACATTAATAATAATAATACTAATAGTACTAAATTTGCTTATATGCAAACGCTTAGTTAAGGTAACAGTGTTTTGGTTTCTTGCTTATATCTCGAAAACAGTTACTCCTATCAATTTTTATCTTTTTACTAAAATTCAAGCTGATAAAATTTCCTATTAAATAGTTATTTGCATTTTTCATGTAGGACTAACCATAAGCGAGATATATGATTGAAAATAATTAATATTTAAAAAATAAGTGCTTTAACAGAAAATGTCTTGTGATTTAAAATACACTTAATTTATTGGGTCCAATACTTTATTAGAAGAAAAAGGAAGTGACATAAAAGTCACTGAAGTCTTCAGAGTCGTTTTTAAATGCTGCAGTTTCGTCTTCGTCTCAAACATTGAAAACTGAATTACATTTTTGTTCAGTAACAGTCACAGTTTTCTTATTGGTTTTTTGCTTATATCTCGAAAACAGTTACTCCTATCAATTTTTATTTTTCTGTCAAAATTAAAGCTGATAAAATTTCCTACAAAATAAATATTTGCATTTTTCTTGTAGGACCAACCATAAGCGAGTTATAGAGTTGGATATAAATAATATTTAACAAAAATTTGCTTTAAAATAAAATGTTTGAAAAACTGAAATTAAACTAATTTAATTGTGTCTAACACTTTAGTAGAGGAAAAAGAAGAAGACATAAAAGTCACTAAAGGTTTCAAAGTTGTCTTTAATCGTCATATTAATAACAATAACATTAATAATAATAATACTAATAGTACTAAATTTGCTTATATGCAAACGCTTAATTAAGGTAACAGTGTTTTGGTTTCTTGCTCATATCTCGAAAACAGTTACTCCTATCAATTTTTATCTTTCTTTCAAAATTAAAGCTGATAACATTTCCTACAAAATAGTTATTTGCATTTTTCTTGTGGGACCAACCATAAGCAAGTTATAAAGTTGGATATAAATAATATTTAACAAAAACTTGCTTAAAAATAAAATGTTTGAAATACTGAAATTAAACTAAATTAATTGTGTCTAACACTTTAGTAGAGAAAAAAGAAAAAGACATAAAAATCACCAAAGTTTTCAGAATCGTTTTTAGTCGTCATATTAATAACAATAACATTAATAATAATAATACTAATAGTACTAAATCTGCTTATATGCAAGCGCTTTATTAAGGTAACAGTTTTTTGGTTTCTTGCTTATATCTCGAAAACTGTTACTCCTATAAATTTTTGTCTTTTTTTCAAAATTAAAGCTGATAAAATTTCCTACAAAATAGTTATTTGCATTTTTCTTGTAGGACCAACCATAAGCGAGTTATAGAGTTGGATATAAATACTTTTTAACAAAAATTTGCTTTAAAATAAAATGTTTGAAAAACTGAAATTAAACTAATTTAAATGTGTCTAACACTTTAGTAGAGGAAAAAGGAAAAGACATAAAAGTCACTAAAGGTTTCAGAGTTGTCTTTAGTTGTCATATTAATAACAATAACATTAATAATAATAATACTAATAGTACTAAATTTGCTTATATGCAAACGCTTAATTAAGGTAACAGTGTTTTGGTTTCTTGCTCATATCTCGAAAACAGTTACTCCTATCAACTTTTATCTTTTTACTAAAATTCAAGCTGATAAAATTTCCTACAAAATAATTATTTGCATTTTTTATGTAGGACTAACCATAGGCGAGATATAAGATTGAAAATAATTAATATTTAAAAAAGAAGTGCTTTAACAGAAAATGTCTTGTGATTTAAAATACACTTAATTTATTAGGTCCAATACTTTATTAGAAAAAAAGGGGGTGACATATAAGTCACTGAAGTCTTCAGAGTCGATTTTAAATGCTGCATTTTCGTCTTCGTCCCAAACATTGAAAACTGAATTACATTTTTGTTCTGAAACGGTAACAGTTTTTACATTGGTTTTTTGCTTATATCTCGAAAACAGTTACTCCTATCAATTTTTATCTTTCTTTCAAAATTAAAGCTGATAACATTTCCTACAAAATAGTTATTTGCATTTTTCTTGTAGGACCAACCATAAGCGAGTTATAAAGTTAGATATAAATAATATTTAACAAAAACTTGCTTAAAAATAAAATGTTTGAAATACTGAAATTAAACTAAATTAATTGTGTCTAACACTTTAGTAGAGAAAAAAGAAAAATACATAAAAGTCACCAAAGTCTTCAGAATCGTTTTTAGTCGTCATATTAATAACAATAACATTAATAATAATAATACTAATAGTACTAAATCTGCTTATATGCAAGCGCTTTATTAAGGTAACAGTTTTTTGGTTTCTTGCTTATATCTCGAAAACAGTTACTCCTATGAATTTTTGTCTTTTTTTCAAAATTAAAGCTGATAAAATTTCCTACAAAATAGTTATTTGCATTTTTCTTGTAGAGAAAGAAAAAACATTTACTATACAAAAGTTATAATCAGTTTTTAATAATAATAAAATTAATAATAATAATAATAATAATAATAATAATAATAATAAAAATAATAGTAATAATAATAATAATAATAATAATAATAATAATAATAATAATAATAATAATAATAATAATAATAATAATAATAATAATAAAAGTAATAGTAACATAAGTAATAATAATAATAATACTTTTAATAAGGAAAAATGGAGCTTATTTTGTGTGTTACATGAGCGTTTTCTCATTTCTATGCAAAAGATCATGTGTGATCTGTGTTTTTAGGCAATCTAACCCATTTTATAGTTTTTAATATTTAACAAAAATTTGCTTTAAAATAAAATGTTTGAAAAACTGAAATTAAACTAAATTAATTGTGTCTAACACTTTAGTAGAGGAAAAAGGAGGAGTCATAAAAGTCACTAAAGACTTAGAGTTGTCTTTAGTCGTCATATTAATAACAATAACATTTATAATAACAATACTAGTAGTACTAAATTTGCTTATATGCAAGCGCTTACTTAAGGTAACAGTTTTTTTGTTTTTTGCTTATATCTCGAAAACAGTTACTCCTAACAATTTTTACTTTTTCACCAAAATTAAAGGTGATAAAATTTCCTACAAAATAGTTATTTGCATTTTTCATGTAGAACTAACCATAAGCGAGATATAAGTTTGAAAATAATTAATAATTTAAAAAAAGTGTTTTAACAGAAAATGTCTTGTGATTTAAAATACACTTAATTTATTGGGTCCAATACTTTATTAGAAGAAAAAGGAGGTAACATAAAAGTCACTGAAGTCTTCAGAGTCGTTTTTAAATGCTGCATTTTTGTCTTCGTCTCAAACATTGAAAACTGAATTACATTTTTGTTCAGTTACAGTTATAGTTTTCTTATTGGTTTTTTGCTTATATCTCGAAAACAGTTACTCCTATCAAATTTTATCTTTCTTTCAAAATTAAAGCTGATAAAATTTCGAACAAAATAGTTATTTACATTTTTTTTGTAGGACCAAGAATAAACGAGTTATAGAGTTGGATATAAATAATATTTAACAAAAATTTGCTTTAAAATAAAATGCTTGAAAAACCGGAATTAAACTAAATTAATTGTGTCTAACACTTTAGTAGAGGAAAAAGGAGAAGACATAAAAGTCACTAAATGTTTCAGAGTCGTCTTTAGTCGTCATATTAATAACAATAACATTAATAATAATAATACTAATAGTACTAAATTTGCTTATATGCAAACGCTTAATTAAGGTAACAGTTTTTTGGTTTCTTGCTTATATCTCGAAAACAGTTACTCCTATAAAAATAAAAATAAATAAAATGTTTGAAAATCGAAATTAAACTAAATTAATTAAGACTAACACTTTAGTAGAGGAAAAAAGAGAAGACATAAAAGTCACCAAAGTCTTGAGAGTCGTTTTTAGTCGTCATATTAATAACAATAACATTAATAATAATAATACTAATATTACTAAATTTGCTTATATGCAAGCGGTTAATTAAGGTAACAGTTTCTTGCTTATATCTCAAAAACAGTTACTCCTATCAATTGTTATCTTTTTACTAAAATTAAAGCTGATAAAATTTCCTACAAAATATTTATTTGCATTTTTTATGTAAGACTAACCATAAGCGAGATATAAGTTTGAAAATAATTAATATTTAAAAAAAAAGTGCTTTAACAGAAAATGTCTTGTGATTTAAAATACACTTAATTTATTGAGTCCAATACTTTATTAGAAGAAAAAGGAGGTGACATAAAAGTCACTGAAGTCTTCAGAGTCGTTTTTAAATGCTGCATTTTCGTCTTCGTCTCAAACATTGAAAACTGAATTACATTTTTGTTAAGTAACTGTAACAGTTTTCACTTTGGTTTTTTGCTTATATCTCAAAAACACCAAAATAGTTATTTACATTTTTCTTGTAGGACCAAGCATAAGCAAGTTATAGAGTTGGATATAAATAATATTAAACAAAAATTTGCTTTAAAATAAAATGTTTGAAAAACCGAAATTAAACTAAATTAATTGTGTCTAACACTTTAGTAGAGGAAAAAGGAGGAGACATAAAAGTCACTAAACTCTTCAGAATCGTCTTTAGTCGTCATATTAATAACAATAACATTAATAATAACAATACTATTAGTACTAAATTTGCTTATATGCAAGCGCTTAATTAAGGTAACAGTTTTTTTGTTGTTTGCTTATATCTCGAAAACAGTTACTCCTATCAGTTTTTACCTTTTCACCAAAATTAAAGCTGATAAAATTTCCTTCAAAATCGTTATTTGCATTTTTCATGTAGAACTAACCATAAGCAAGATATAAGTTTGAAAATAATTAATAATTAAAAAAAATGTGCTTTAACAGAAAATGTCTTGTGATTTAAAATACACTTAATTTATTGGGTCCAATACTTAATTAGAAGAAAAAGGAGGTGACAGTAAATGCTACATTTTCGTCTTCGTCTTAAACATTAAATACTGAATTACATTTTTGTTTAGTAACTGTTACAGTTTTCACTTTGGTTTTTTGCTTATATCTCGAAGACAGTTACTCCTATCAATTTTTATCTTTCCTTCAAAATTAAAGCGGATAAAATTTTTTACAAAACAGTTTTTTGCATTTTTTTGTAGGACCAACTATAAGCGAGTTATAGAGTTGGATATAAATAATCGTTAACAAAAATTTGATATAAAAATAAAAAAAGATAAAAATTGATAGGAGTAACTGTTTTCGAGATATAAGCAAGAAACCAAAAAACTGTTACCTTAATTAAGCGTTTGCATATAAGCTAATTTAGTACTAATAGTATTATTATTATTAATGTTATTGTTAATAATATGACGACTAAAGACGACTCTGAAACCTTTAGTGACTTTTATGTCTTCTTCTTTTTCCTCTACTAAAGTGTTAGACACAATTAATTTAGTTTAATTTCAGTATTTCAAACATTTTATTTTAAAGCAAATTTTTGTTAAATATTATTTATATCCATCTCTATAACTCGCTTATGCTTGGTCCTACAAGAAAAATGCAAATAACTATTTTGTAGGAAATTTTATCAGCTTTAATTTTAGTAAAAAGATAAAAATTGATAGGAGTAACTGTTTTCGAGATATAAGCAAGAAACCAAAAAACTGTTACCTTAATAAAGCGCTTGCATATAAGCAAATTTAGTACTATTAGTATTATTATTATTAATGTTATTGTTATTAAAATGACGACTAAAAACGACACTGAAGACTTTGGTGACTTTTATGTCTTCTCCTTTTTCCTATACTAAAGTGTTAGACTCAATTAATTTAGTTTAATTTCGGTTTTTCAAACATTTTATTTTAAAGCAAATTTTTGTTGACGATTATTTATATCCAACTCTATAACTCGCTTATGGTTGGTCTTACAAAAGAAATGCAAACAACTATTTTGTAGGAAATTTTATCAGCTTTAATTTTAAGTAAAAAGATAAAAATTTATAGGAGTAACTGTTTTCGAGATATAAGCAAGAAACCAAAACACTGTTATCTTAATTAAGCGTTTGCATATAAGCAAATTTAGTACTATTAGTATTATTATCATTAATGTTATTGTTATTAATATGACGACTAAAGACAACTCTGAAACCTTTAGTGACTTTTATGTCTTTTTCTTTTTCCTCTACTAAAGTGTTAGACACAATTAAATTAGTTTAATTTCAGTTTTTCAAACATTTTATTTTAAAGCAAATTTTTGTTAAATATTATTTATATCCAACTCTATAACTCGCTTATGGTTGGTCCTACAAGAAAAATGCAAATAACGATTTTGTAGGAAATTTTATCAGCTTTAATTTTGAAATAAAGATAAAAATTGATAGGAGTAACAGTTTTCGAGATATAAGCAAAAAACCAATAAGAAAACTGTAACTGTTACTGAACAAAAATTTAATTCAGTTTTCAATGTTTGAGACGAAGACGAAAATGCAGCATTTAAAATCGACTCTGAAGACTTCAGTGACTTTTATGTCACCTCCTTTTTCTTCTAATAAACTATTGGACCCAATAAATTAAGTGTATTTTAAATCCCAAGACATTTTCTGTTAAAACACTTTTTTTTTAAATATTAATTATTTTCAAACTTATATCTCGCTTATGGTTAGTCCTACATGAAAAATGCAAATAAGTATTTTGTAGGAAATTTTATCAGCTTTAATTTTAGTGAAAAGATAAAAATTGATAGGAGTAACTGTTTTCGAGATATAAGCAAGAAACCAAAAAACTGTTACCTTAATTAAGGGCTTACATATAAGCAAATTTAGTACTAAAAACTACTCTGAAGACTTTGGTGACTTTTATGTCACCTCCTTTTTCTTCTAATAAAGTATTGAACCCATTAAATTAAGTGTATTTTAAATCATAAGACATTTTCTGTTAAAGCACTTTTTCTTTAAATATTAATTATTTTCAAACTTATATCTCGCTTATGGTTAATTCTACATAAAAAATGCAAATAACTATTTTGTAGGAAATTTTATCAGCTTTAATTTTTGTAAAAAGATAAAAATTGATAGGAGTAACTGTTTTCGAGATATAAGCAAGAAACTGTTGCCTTAATTAAGCGCTTGCATATAAGCAAATTTAGTAATATTAGTATTATTATTATTAATGTTATTGTTATTAATATGACGACTAAAAACGACTCTGAAACCTTTAGTAACTTTTATGTCTTTTTCTTTTTCCTCTACTAAAGTGTTAGACACAATTAATTTAGTTTAATTTCAGTATTTCAAACATTTTATTTTAAAGCAAATTTTTGTTAAATATTATTTATATCCATCTCTATAACTCGCTTATGCTTAGTCCTACAAGAAAAATGCAAATAACTATTTTGTAGGAAATTTTATCAGCTTTAATTTTAGTAAAAAGATAAAAATTGATAGGAGTAACTGTTTTCGAGATATAAGCAAAAAACCAAAAAACTGTTACCTTAATAAAGCGCTTGCATATAAGCAAATTTAGTACTATTAGTATTATTATTATTAATGTTATTGTTATTAAAATGACGACTAAAAAAAACTCTAAAAACTTTGGTGACTTTTATGTCTTCTCCTTTTTCCTATACTAAAGTGTTAGACACAATTAATTTAGTTTAATTTCAGTATTTCAAACATTTTATTTTAAAGCAAATTTTTGTTAAATATTATTTATATCCATCTCTATAACTCGCTTATGGTTGGTCCTACAAGAAAAATGCAAATAACTATTTTGTAGGAAATTTTATCAGCTTTAATTTTAGTAAAATGATAAAAATTGATAGGAGTAACTGTTTTCGAGAAATAAGCAAGAAAAAAAGTCACTAAAGGTTTCAAAGTTGTCTTTAATCGTCATATTAATAACAATAACATTAATAATAATAATACTAATAGTACTAAATTTGCTTATATGCAAACGCTTAATTAAGGTAACAGTGTTTTGGTTTCTTGCTCATATCTCGAAAACAGTTACTTCTATCAATTTTTATCTTTTTACTAAAATTCAAGCTGATAAAATTTCCTACAAAATAGTTATTTGCATTTTTTATGTAGGACTAACCATAAGCGAGATATAAGATTGAAAATAATTAATATTTAAAAAAGAAGTGCTTTAACAGAAAATGTCTTGTGATTTAAAATACACTTAATTTATTAGGTCCAATACTTTATTAGAAAAAAAAGGGAGTGACATATAAGTCACTGAAGTCTTCAGAGTCGATTTTAAATGCTGCATTTTCGTCTTCGTCTCAAACATTGAATACTGAATTACATTTTTGTTCTGAAACGGTAACAGTTTTTACTTTGGTTTTTTGCTTATATCTCGAAAACAGTTACTCCTATCAATTTTTATCTTTCTTTCAAAATTAAAGCTGATAACATTTCCTACAAAATAGTTATTTGCATTTTTCTTGTAGGACCAACCATAAGCGAGTTATAAAGTTGGATATAAATAATATTTAACAAAAACTTGCTTAAAAATAAAATGTTTGAAATACTGAAATTAAACTAAATTAATTGTGTCTAACACTTTAGTAGAGAAAAAAGAAAAAGACATAAAAGTCACCAAAGTCTTCAAAATCGTTTATAGTCGTCATATTAATAACAATAACATTAATAATAATAATACTAATAGTACTAAATCTGCTTATATGCAAGCGCTTTATTAAGGTAACAGTTTTTTGGTTTCTTGCTTATATCTCGAAAACAGTTACTCCTATGAATTTTTGTCTTTCTTGTCTTCTTCTTTTTCCTCTACTAAAGTGTTAGACACAATTAAATTAGTTTAATTTCAGTTTTTCAAACATTTTATTTTAAAGCAAATTTTTGTTAAATATTATTTATATCCAACTCTATAACTCGCTTATGGTTGGTCCTACAAGAAAAATGCAAATAACTATTTTGTAGGAAATTTTATCAGCTTTAATTTTGAAAAAAAGATAAAAATTGATAGGAGTAACTGTTTTCGAGATATAAGCAAAAAACCAATAAGAAAACTGTGACTGTTACTGAACAAAAATGTAATTCAGTTTTCAATGTTTGAGACGAAGACGAAAATGCAGCATTTAAAATCGACTCTGAAGACTTCAGTGACTTATATGTCACCCCCTTTTTTTTTTAATAAAGTATTGGACCTAATAAATTAAGTGTATTTTAAATCACAAGACATTTTCTGTTAAAGCACTTCTTTTTAAATATTAATTATTTTCAATCTTATATCTCGCTTATGGTTAGTCCTACATAAAAAATGCAAATAACTATTTTGTAGGAAATTTTATCAGCTTGAATTTTAGTAAAAAGATAAAAATTGATAGGAGTAACTGTTTTCGAGATATGAGCAAGAAACCAAAACACTGTTACCTTAATTAAGCGTTTGCATATAAGCAAATTTAGTACTATTAGTATTATTATTATTAATGTTATTGTTATTAATATGACGATTAAAGACAACTTTGAAACCTTTAGTGACTTTTATGTCTTCTTCTTTTTCCTCTACTAAAGTGTTAGACACAATTAAATTAGTTTAATTTCAGTTTTTCAAACATTTTATTTTAAAGCAAATTTTTGTTAAATATTATTTATATCCAACTCTATAACTCGCTTATGGTTGGTCCTACAAGAAAAATGCAAATAACTATTTTGTAGGAAATTTTATCAGCTTTAATTTTGAAAGAAAGATAAAAATTGATAGGAGTAACTGTTTTCGAGATATAAGCAAAAAACCAATAAGAAAACTGTGACTGTTACTGAACAAAAATGTAATTCGGTTTTCAATGTTTGAGACGAAGACGAAACTGCAGTATTTAAAAACGACTCTGAAGACTTCAGTGACTTTTATGTCACTTCCTTTTTCTTCTAATAAAGTATTGGACCCAATAAATTAAGTGTATTTTAAATCACAAGACATTTTCTGTTAAAGCACTTTTTTTTTAAATATTAATTATTTTTAATCATATATCTCGCTTATGGTTAGTCCTACATGAAAAATGCAAATAACTATTTTGTAGGAAATTTTATCAGCTTGAATTTTAGTAAAAAGATAAAAATTGATAGGAGTAACTGTTTTCGAGATATAAGCAAGAAACCAAAACACTGTTACCTTAATTAAGCGTTTGCATATAAGCAAATTTAGTACTATTAGTATTATTATTATTAATGTTATTGTTATTAATATGACAACTAAAGACAACTCTGAAACCTTTAGTGACTTTTATGTCTTTTCCTTTTTTCTCTACTAAAGTGATGGACACAGTTAAATTAGTTTAATTTCCGTTTTTCAAACATTTTATTTTAAAGCAAATTTTTGTTAAATATTATTTATATCCAACTCTATAACTCGCTTATGGTTGGTCCTACAAGAAAAATGCAAATAACTATTTTGTAGAATATTTTATCAGCTTTAATTTTGAAATAAAGACAAAAATTCATAGGAGTAACTGTTTTCGAGATATAAGCAAGAAACCAAAAAACTGTTACCTTAATAAAGCGCTTGCATATAAGCAGATTTAATACTATTAGTATTATTATTATTATTAATGTTATTGTTATTAATATGACGTCTAAAAACGATTCTGATGACTTTGGTGACTTTTATGTCTTTTTCTTTTTTCTCTACTAAAGTGTTAGACACAATTAATTTAGTTTAATTTCAGTATTTCAAACATTTTATTTTTAAGCAAGTTTTTGTTAAATATTATTTATATCCAACTTTATAACTCGCTTATGGTTGGTCTTACAAGAAAAATGCAAATAACTATTTTGTAGGAAATGTTATCAGCTTTAATTTTGAAAAAAAGATAAAAATTGATAGGAGTAACTGTTTTCGAGATATAAGCAAAAAACCAAAGTAAAAACTGTTACCGTTTCAGAACAAAAATGTAATTCAGTTTTCAATGTTTGAGACGAAGACGAAAATGCAGCATTTAAAATCGACTCTGAAGACTTCAGTGACTTATATGTCACCCCCTTTTTTTTTTAATAAAGTATTGGACCTAATAAATTAAGTGTATTTTAAATCACAAGACATTTTCTGTTAAAGCACTTCTTTTTTAAATATAAATTATTTTCAATCTTATATCTCGCTTATGGTTAGTCCTACATAAAAAATGCAAATAACTATTTTGTAGGAAATATTATCAGCTTGAATTTTAGTAAAAAGATAAAAATTGATAGGAGTAACTGTTTTCGAGATATGAGCAAGAAACCAAAACACTGTTACCTTAATTAAGCGTTTGCATATAAGCAAATTTAGTACTATTAGTATTATTATTATTAATGTTATTGTTATTAATATGACGATTAAAGACAACTTTGAAACCTTTAGTGACTTTTATGTCTTCTTCTTATTCCTCTACTAAAGTGTTAGACACAATTAAATTAGTTTAATTTCAGTTTTTCAAACATTTTATTTTAAAGCAAATTTTTGTTAAATATTATTTATATCCAACTCTATAACTCGCTTATGGTTGGTCCTACAAAAAAAATGCAAATAACTATTTTGTAGGAAATTTTATCAGCTTTAATTTTGACAGAAAGATAAAAATTGATAGGAGTAACTGTTTTCGAGATATAAGCAAAAAACCAATAAGAAAACTGTGACTGTTACTGAACAAAAATGTAATTCAGTTTTCAATGTTTGAGACGAAGACGAAACTGCAGCATTTAAAAACGACTCTGAAGACTTCAGTGACTTTTATGTCACTTCCTTTTTCTTCTAATAAAGTATTGGACCCAATAAATTAAGTGTATTTTAAATCACAAGACATTTTCTGTTAAAGCACTTCTTTTTTAAATATTAATTATTTTCAATCATATATCTCGCTTATGGTTAGTCCTACATGAAAAATGCAAATAACTATTTTGTAGGAAATTTTATTAGCTTGAATTTTAGTAAAAAGATAAAAATTGATAGGAGTAACTGTTTACGAGATATAAGCAAGAAACCAAAACACTGTTACCTTAATTAAGCGTTTGCATATAAGCAAATTTAGTACTATTAGTATTATTATTATTAATGTTATTGTTATTAATATGACAACTAAAGACAACTCTGAAACCTTTAGTGACTTTTATGTCTTTTCCTTTTTTCTCTACTAAAGTGTTAGACACAGTTAAATTAGTTTAATTTCCGTTTTTCAAACATTTTATTTTAAAGCAAATTTTTGTTAAATATTATTTATATCCAACTCTATAACTCGCTTATGGTTGGTCCTACAAGAAAAATGCAAATAACTATTTTGTAGAATATTTTATCAGCTTTAATTTTGAAAGAAAGACAAAAATTCATAGGAGTAACTGTTTTCGAGATATAAGCAAGAAACCAAAAAACTGTTACCTTAATAAAGCGCTTGCATATAAGCAGATTTAGTACTATTAGTATTATTATTATTAATGTTATTGTTATTAATATGACGACTAAAAACGATTCTGAAGACTTTGGTGACTTTATGTCTTTTTCTTTTTTCTCTACTAAAGTGTTAGACACAATTAATTTAGTTTAATTTCAGTTTTTCAAACATTTTATTTTAAAGCAAATTTTTGTTAAATATTATTTATATCCAACTCTATAACTCGCTTATGGTTGGTCCTACAAGAAAAATGCAAATAACTATTTTGTAGGAAATTTTATCAGCTTTAATTTTGAAAGAAAGATAAAAATTGATAGGAGTAACTGTTTTCGAGATATAAGCAAAAAACCAATAAGAAAACTGTAACTGTTACTGAACAAAAATGTAATTCAGTTTTCAATGTTTGAGACGAAGACAAAAATGCAGCATTTAAAAACGACTCTGAAGACTTCAGTGACTTTTATGTTACCTCCTTTTTCTTCTAATAAAGTATTGGACCCAATAAATTAAGTGTATTTTAAATCACAAGACATTTTCTGTTAAAACACTTTTTTTTAATTATTAATTATTTTCAAACTTATATCTCGCTTATGGTTAGTTCTACATGAAAAATGCAAATAACTATTTTGTAGGAAATTTTATCACCTTTAATTTTGGTGAAAAAGTAAAAATTGTTAGGAGTAACTGTTTTCGAGATATAAGCAAAAAACAAAAAAACTGTTACCTTAAGTAAGCGCTTGCATATAAGCAAATTTAGTACTACTAGTATTGTTATTATAAATGTTATTGTTATTAATATGACGACTAAAGACAACTCTAAGACTAGTGACTTTTATGTCTCCTCCTTTTTCCTCTACTAAAGTGTTAGACACAATTAATTTAGTTTAATTTCAGATTTTCAAACATTTTATTTTAAAGCAAATTTTTGTTAAATATTAAAAACTATAAAATGGGTTAGATTGCCTAAAAACACAGATCACACATGATCTTTTGCATAGAAATGAAAAAACGCTCATGTAACACACAAAATAAGCTCCATTTTTCCTTATTAAAAGTATTATTATTATTATTACTTATGTTACTATTACTATTATTATTATTATTATTATTATTATTATTATTATTATTATTATTATTATTATTATTATTATTATTACTATTATTATTATTATTATTATTATTATTATTATTATTATTAATTTTATTATTATTAAAAACTGATTATAACTTTTGTATAGTAAATGTTTTTATACCAGTTTTAAAATGAGATATTAATTTTAGACAATTTGTTGCCTAAAAACACAGATCACAGATGATTTCTTGCATAGAAATGAGAAAACGCTCATATAACACACAAAATAAGCTTCATTTTTGCTTAGAAAATTAAGCTTACTTTTATTACTATTATTATTTTCATTATTATTATTATTAATATTATTATTATTATTATTACTATTATTATTATTATTATTATTATTATTATTATTATTATTATTATTATTATTATTATTATTATTATTATTATTATTATTATTGTTATTATTATTATTATTAAAAACTTATATTAAACAGACAGAAAACGTCGTATTCTGACACAAAAAAACGAATTACGTTATAGACTTGACGAGATCGGCGTATCTCGGACTCTTATAGGACTCTTATAGGGTCAAAAAGTATCAGTTTGGATTAAAACAAATTATTTTTGTTGAGTCTCAGTCTGAATTGTTTATCAGTTCAAACAAAAACGGCTTATTTTAGACGATCTTTTGCTTTGAACAAGAAAACTTACATAGAACAGATTAAAAACGTATTAATCTGGCATAAAAGAGCAATTTATGTATCACTTCGGATAAAGGCAGCTAATCCTATTCGTTTTATTGCTTAAAATAGACAAAATTGTTAATAAATCTAACAAAAACGCTGTATTCTAGCGCAAAATACTAATTACATTATAGTTTCGACGAGAATAGCTTATTTGGAATGATTCTATGCTTCCAAACGAGTAAATTTTTATTAAACAGATGCCAAACATCATGTTTTGTCCTATAAAGACATTTTATATTGCAGTTTGTATTAAAACAAAATATTTTCGTTGATTCTTTGTTAGAAGCAGCAAACCTAACATTAAAGAATCTGAAAACTTTGTATTCGGACACAAACCACCGAATTTTGTATCAGTTTAGACAAAAACGGTTGATTTTCGACAATATTTTGCTTTGAACAAGAAAACTTATATCAAACTGACTAAAAACGTCTTATTTTAGCACAAAACAAAAGATTTGCGTTATAGTCTTAACGAGAGCTGTTAATTTCAAACGGTTCTATGCTTTGAAACGAGTAAACTTTCACTGTACAGAGGAAAAACATCTTATTTCGCCTTTTAAAAACGATTCATGCCACAGTTTGGATAAAAACCAATTATTTTCGTTAATTCATTGTTACAAACATGAAACCTTACATCAAAGTAACTGAAAACCCCTTATTCAGGTACAGAAATTCGAATTACGTTTCAGTCTGAACAAAAACTGCTTACTTTAGACGAACCTTTATTTTGAATACAAAAACTTACATTAAAAAGATTAAAAACGTCTTATTCTGGCTGAAAACTGCAAATTATATATTACTCTAGATAAAAGCAATTTATCCTGATTACTCCTTTACTTAGAATAGAGTAAACTTGTATAAAACTTAATAAAAACTTTAAATTTCGTCTCAAAGAAATAATTTACGTTATAGTTTTGACCAGCACTGTTTATTTCAAACGATTTTATGATTCGAAACTAATGAACTTTTATGGGGCAGATGCAAAACCACATATTATAATATAAAGCGTTGTTTTAAAGCAAATTATTACCTTTTGCAACAAGAAATTTCACGTCAAAGAAACTGAAAACATCGTATCCATGCACAAATATCGAATTACGTATCAGTTTAGGCAAATACAGCTTATTTTAAACGATTCCTTGCTATAAACAAGAAAAATTTTATCAAACATATTGAAAATGTCTTATTCTCGAAAATAAGAGCAAATTATGTATCAGTTTTAACAAAAGCGGATTACTCTGTTTGATTCTATGCTTAGAGTAGAGTAAACTACTATAAAACGTAATGAAAACTCTATATTCAAGCTCAAAAGAACAAATTACGTTATAGTTTTGACAAAAAAAAATTATTTCGGACGACTACATATTTCGAAGTAAGCAAACTTTAATTGAACAAGTGCAAAAGCTAATACTTTGCTTTAAAATAACGATTTATGTGGTAATATGGTATTTTGCATCTGTCCTATAAAAGTTTACTCGTTTCGCTCCATTAAATCATTCGAAATAGATTATTTTGACACAACAACGAAAATAATTTTTTTGTTTAAACTGTAACATGTCGTTTTTATAAAACGAACTAAGATGTTTGGCTTCTGTTTAGTGAAAGTTTTCTCGTTTGGGGGCATAAAATCGTTTGAAATTAACAGTTCTGGTCAAAACTATAACGTAAATTATTTCTTTGAGACGAAATTTAAAGTTTTCATTAAGTTTTATACAAGTTTGCTCTATTCTAAGCAAAGGTGTAATCAGGATAAACTGCTTTTATCCAAAGTAATACATAATTTGCAGTTTTGAGCCAGAATAAGACGTTTTTAATCTTTTTAATGTAAGTTTTCGTGTTCAAAAGAAAGAATCGTCTAAAATAAGCAATTTGTGTCCAGACTGAAACGTAATTTGATTTTCTGGGCCTGAATAAGAGGTTTTCAGTTTCTTTGATGTAAGGTTTCTTGTTTGTAAGAATAAATAAACGAAAATCATTGGTTTTAATCCAAACTGTGACATAAATCGTTTTTTAAAGGCGAAATCAGACGTTTTGCCTCTGTTCAGTGAAAGTATACTGGTTTCAAAGCATAGAATCGTTTGAAATTAACAGTTCTCGTCAAGACTATAACGCAAATCTTTAAAGTGATACAAAGAAATAATTTACGTAATAGTTTTGACCAGAACTGTTAATTTCAAACGATTTTATGCCCCCAAACGAGAAAACTTTCACTAAGCAGATGCCAAACGTCTTAGTTCGTTTTATAAAAGCGACTTATGTTACAGTTTAAACAAAAACAAATTATTTGTGTTGTTGTTGTGTCAAAATAATTTATTTCTAATGATTCAATGGAGCGAAACGGGTAAACTTTTATAGGACAGATGCAAAATACCATATTACCACATAAATCATTATTTTAAAGCAAAGTATTAGCTTTTTGCACATGTTCAATTAAAGTTTGCTTACTTCGAAGTATGTAATCGTCCGAAATATTTTTTTTTGTCAAAACTATAACGTAATTTGTTCTTTTGAGCTTGAATATAGAGTTTTCATTACGTTTTATAGTAGTTTACTCTACTCTAAGCATAGAATCAAACAGAGTAATCCGCTTTTGTTAAAACTGATACATAATTTGCTCTTATTTTCGAGAATAAGACGTTTTCAATATGCTTGATAAAATTTTTCTTGTTTATAGCAAGGAATCGTTTAAAATAAGCTGTATTTGCCTAAACTGATACGTAATTAAATATTTATGTATGGATACGAAGTTTTCAGTTTCTTTGACGTGAAATTTCTTGTTGCAAAAGGTAATACTTTGCTTTAAAACAACGCTTTATATGGTAATATGTGGTTTTGCATCTGCCCCATAAAAGTTCATTAGTTTCGAATCATAATTTCGTTTGAAATAAACAGTGCTGGTCAAAACTATAACGTAAATTATTTCTTTGAGACGAAATTTAAAGTTTTCATTAAGTTTTATACAAGTTTACTCTATTCTAAGTAAAGGAGTAATCAGGATAAATTGCTTTTATCTAGAGTAATATATAATTTGCAGTTTTCAGCCAGAATAAGACGTTTTTAATCTTTTTAATGTAAGTTTTCGTGTTCAAAACAAAGGATCGTCTAAAATAAGCAGTTTTTGTCCAGACTGAAACGTAATTCGAATTTCTGTGCCTAAATAAGGGGTTTTCAGTTTCTTTGATGTAAGGTTTCTTGTTTGTAACAATGAATTAACAAAAATAATTGGTTTTTATCCAAACTGTGGCATGAATCAGCTTTAAGACTATAACGCAAATCTTTTGTTTTGTGTTTATTAAAAATTTACTCGTTTGGAAGCATAGAATCATTCCAAATAAGCTATTCTCGTCGAAACTATAATGTAATTAGTATTTTGTGCTAGAATACAGCGTTTTTGTTAGATTTATTAACAATTTTGTCTATTTTAAGCAATGAAACGAATAGGATTAGCTGCCTTTATCCAAAGTGATACATAAATTGCTCTTTTATGCCAGATTAATACGTTTTTAGTCTGTTCGATGTAAGTTTTCTTGTTCAAAGCAAAAGATCGTCTAAAGTAAGCCGTTTTTGTTTGAACTGATGAACAATTCAGACTGAGAGTCAACAAAAATAATTTGTTTTAATCCAAACTGATAATTTTTGACCCTATAAGAGTCCTATAAGAGTCTGAGATACGCCGTTCTCGTCAAGTCTATAACGTAATTCGTTTTTTTGTGTCAGAATACGACGTTTTCTGTCTGTTTAATATAAGTTTTTAATAATAATAATAATAATAACAATAATAATAATAATAATAATAATAATAATAATAATAATAATAAAAATAATAATAGAAATAAAAGTAAGCTTAGTTTTCTAAGCAAAAATGAAGCTTATTTTGTGTGTTATATGAGCGCTTTCTCATTTCTATGCAAGAAATCATCTGTGATCTGTATTTTTAGGCAAGAAATTGTCTAAAATTAATAACTCATTTTAAAACTGGTATAAAAACATTTACTATACAAAAGTTAATAATAATAATAATAATAATAATAATAATAATAATAATAATAGTAATAATAATAATAATAATAATAATAATAATAATAATAATAATAATAATAATAATAATAATAATAATAATAATAATAATAATAATAATAATAATGATAATAATACTTATAATAATAAATTCCTTTCTAAATTAAAGCTTAGTTTTTCTAAGCAAAAATGATGCTTATTTTGTGTGTTATATGAGCGTTTTCTCATTTCTATGCAAGAGATCATCTGTGATCTGTGTTTTTAGGCAAGTAATTGAATAAAATTAATAACTCATTTTAAAACTGGTATAAAAACATTTACTATACAAAAGTTAATAATAATAATAATAATAATAATAATAATAATAATAATAGTAATAATAATAATAATAATAATAATAATAATAATAATAATAATAATAATAATAATAATAATAATAATGATAATAATACTTATAATAATGAATTTCTTTCTAAATTAAAGCTTAGTTTTTCTAAGCAAAAATGATGCTTATTTTGTGTGTTATATGAGCGTTTTCTCATTTCTATGCAAGAGATCATCTGTGAGCTGTGTTTTTAGGCAAGAAATTGAATAAAATTAATAACTCATTTTTAAACTGGTATAAAAACATTTACTATACAAAAGTTAATAATAATAATAATAATAATAATAATAATAATAATAATAATAATAATAATAATAATAATAATAATAATAATAATAATAATAATAATAATAGTAATAATAATAGTAATAATAATAATAATAATAGTAGTAATGATAATAATACTTATAATAATGAATTTCTTTCTAAATTAAAGCTTAGTTTTTCTAAGGAAAAATGAAGCTTATTTTGTGTTATCTGAGCGTTTTCTCATTTCTATGCAAGAGATCATCTGTGATCTGTTTTTAGGCAAGAAATTGTCTAAAATTTAAAACTCATTTTAAAACTGGTATAAAAACATTTACTATACAAAAGTTATAGTCGGTTTTTAATAATAATAATATTAATAATTATTTTAATATTAATTTAGTTTAATTTCGGTTTTTCAAACATTTTATTTTATATCAAATTTTTGTTAAAGATTATTTATGTCCAACTCTATAACTCGCTTATGTTTGGTCCTACAAAAAAAATGCAAAAAAATTTTGTAAAAAATTTTATCAGCTTTAATTTTGAAGGAAAGATAAAAATTGATAGGAGTAACTGTTTTCGAGATATAAGCAAAAAACCAAAGTGAAAACTGTAACAGTTACTAAACAAAAATGTAATTCAGTATTTAATGTTTGAGACGAAGACGAAAATGCAGCATTTACTGTCACCTCCTTTTTCTTCTAATTAAGTGAAATGAGAAAACGCTCATATAACACACAAAATAAGCTTCATTTTTGCTTAGAAAACTAAGCTTACTTTTATTAATATTATTATTATTTTTATTATTATTATTACTATTATTATTATTATTATTATTATTATTATTATTATTATTATTGTTATTATTATTATTATTATTATTATTATTATTATTATTATTATTATTATTGTTATTATTATTATTATTATTAAAAACTTATATTAAACAGACAGAAAATTATTATTAATTTTAGACAATTTCTTGCCTAAAAACAGATCACAGATGATCTCTTGCATAGAAATGAGAAAACGCTCAGATAACACAAAATAAGCTTCATTTTTCCTTAGAAAAACTAAGCTTTAATTTAGAAAGAAATTCATTATTATAAGTATTATTATTATTATTATTATTATTATTATTATTATTATTATTATTATTATTATTATTATTATTATTATTAAAAACCGATTATAACTTTTGTATAGTAAATGTTTTTATTATATTTTAAATCACAAGGCATTTTCTGTTAAAGCACTTTTTTTTTAAATATTAATTATTTTCAAACTTATATCTCGCTTATGGTTAGTCCTACATGAAAAATGCAAATAACTATTTTGTAAGAAATTTTATCAGCTTTAATTTTAGTAAAAAGATAAAAATTGATAGGAGTAACTGTTTTCGAGATATAAGCAAGAAACCAAAAAACTGTTACCTTAATTAAGCGCTTGCATATAAGCAAATATAGTACTATTAGCATTATTATTATTAATGTTATTGTTATTAATATGACGACTAAAGACGACTCTGAAACCTTTAGTGACTTTTATGTCTTTTCCTTTTTCCTCTACTAAAGTGTTAGACACAATTAATTTAGTTTAATTTCAGTTTTTCAAACATTTAATTTTAAAGCAAATTTTTGTTAAAGGTTATTTATATCTAACTCTTTAACTCGCTTACGGTAGGTCCTACAAATGAAATGCATGTAACTATTTTGTAGGAAATTTTATCAGCTTTAATTTTGAAAGAAAGATAAAAATTGATAAGAGTAAATGTTTTCGAGATATAAGCAAAAAACCAAAGTGAAAACTGTTACAGTTACTGAACAAAAATGTAATTCAGTTTTCAATGTTTGAGACGAAGACGAAAATGCATCATTTACAAACGACTCTAAATACTTCAGTGACATTTCTGTCACCTCCTTTTTCTTCTAATAAAGTATTGGACCCAATAAATTAAGTGTATTTTAAATCACAAGACATTTTCTGTTAAAGCACATTTTTTTTTAAATATCAATTATTTTCAAACTTATATCTCGCTTATGGTTAGTCCTACATGAAAAATGCAAATAACTATTTTGTAGGAAATTTTATCAGCTTTAATTTTAGTGAAAAGATAAAAATTGATTGGAGTAACTGTTTTCGTGATACAAGCAAGAAACCAAAAAACTGTTACCTTAATTAAGCGTTTGCATATAAGCAAATTTAGTACTATTAGTATTATTATTATTAATGTTATTGTTATTAATATGACGACTAAAGACGACTCTGAAACATTTAGTGACTTTTATGTCTTCTCCTTTTTCCTCTACTAAAGTGTTAGACACAATTAATTTAGTTTAATTCCGGTTTTTCAAGCATTTTATTTTAAAGCAAATTTTTGTTAAATATTATTTATATCCAACTCTATAACTCGTTTATGCTTGGTCCTACAAGAAAAATGTAAATAACTATTTTGTTGGAAATTTTATCAGCTTTAATTTTGAAAGAAAGATAAAATTTGATAGGAGGAACTGTTTTCGAAATATAAGCAAAAAACCAATAAGAAAACTGTAACTGTTACTGAACAAAAATGAAATTCAGTTTTCAATGTTTGAGACGAAGTCAAAAATGCAGCATTTAAAAACGACTCTGAAGACTTCAGTGACTTTTATGTCACCTTCTTTTTCTTCTAATAAAGTATTGGACCCAACAAATTAAGTGTATTTTAAATCACAAGACATTTTCTGTTAAAACACTTTTTTTTAATTAAAAATTATTTTCAAACTTATATCTCGCTTATGGTTAGTTCTACATGAAAAATGCAAATAACTATTTTGTAGGAAATTTTATCACCTTTAATTTTGGTGAAAAAGTAAAAATTGATAGGAGTATCTGTTTTCGAGATATAGGCAAAAAACAAAAAAACTGTTACCTTAATTAAGCGCTTGAATATAAGCAAATTTAGTATTACTAGTATTGTTATTATAAATGTTATTGTTATTAATATGACGACTAAAGACAACTATAAGACTTTAGTGACTTTTATGTCTCTCCTTTTTCCTCTACTAAAGTGTTAGACACAATTAATTTAGTTTAATTTCGGTTTTTCAAACATTTTATTTTAAAGCAAATTTTTGTTAAATATTAAAAACTATATAATGGCTTAGATTGCCTAAAAACACAGATCACACATGATCTTTTGCATAAAAATGAGAAAACGCTCATGTAACACACAAAATAAGCTCCATTTTTCCTTTTTAAAAGTATTATTATTATTATTACTTATGTTACTATTACTATTATTATTATTATTATTATTATTATTATTATTATTGTTATTATTATTATTATTATTATTATTATTATTATTATTATTATTATTATTATTAAAAACTTATATTAAACAGACAGAAAACGTCGTATTCTGACACAACTTAAAACACAGATCACACATGATCTTTTGCATAGAAATGAGAAAACGCTCATATAACACAAAATAAGCTTTCATTTTGGCTTAGAAAACTAAGCTTACTTTTACTACTACTATTATTTTTATTTTATTATTATTATTATTACTATTATTTTTATTATTATTATTACTATTATTATTATTATTATTATTATTATTATTATTATTATTATTATTATTGTTAATATTATTATTATTAAAAACCGATTATAACTTTTGTATAGTAAATGTTTTTATACCAGTTTTAAAATGAGTTATTAATTTTAGACAATTTCTTGCCTAAAAACACAGATCACAGATGATCTCTTGCATAGAAATGAGAAAACGCTCAGATAACACAAAATAAGCATCATTTTTGCTTAGAAAAACTAAGCTTTAATTTAGAAAGAAATTTATTATTATAAGTATTATCATTATTATTATTATTATTATTATTATTATTATTATTATTATTATTATTATTATTATTATTATTACTATTATTATTATTATTATTATTACTATTATTATTATTATTATTATTATTATTATTATTATTATTATTAACTTTTGTATAGTAAATGTTTTTATACCAGTTTTAAAATGAGTTATTAATTTTAGACAATTTCTTGCCTAAAAATACAGATCACAGATGATTTCTTGCATAGAAATGAGAAAGCGCTCATATAACACACAAAATAAGCTTCATTTTTGCTTAGAAAACTAAGCTTACTTTTATTTCTATTATTATTATTATTATTATTATTATTATTATTATTATTATTATTATTATTATTATTATTATTATTATTATTATTATTATTATTATTATTATTATTATTATTATTATTATTATTATTATTATTATTATTATTATTATTATTGTTATTATTATTATTATTAACTTTTGTATAGTAAATGTTTTTATACCAGTTTTGAAATGAGTTATTAATTTTAGACAATTTCTTGCCTAAAAATACAGATCACAGATGATTTCTTGCTTAGAAATGAGAAAGCGCTCATATAACACACAAAATAAGCATCATTTTTGCTTAGAAAAACTAAGCTTTAATTTAGAAAGAAATTCATTATTATAAGTATTATTATCATTATTATTATTATTATTATTATTATTATTATTATTATTACTATTATTATTATTATTATTATTATTATTATTATTATTATTATTATTATTATTATTATTAACTTTTGTATAGTAAATGTTTTTATACCAGTTTTAAAATGAGTTATTAATTTTATTCAATTTCTTGCCTAAAAACACAGATCACAGATGATCTCTTGCATAGAAATGAGAAAACGCTCATGTAACACACAAAATAAGCATCATTTTTGCTTAGAAAAACTAAGCTTTAATTTAGAAAGAAATTCATTATTATAAGTATTATTATCATTATTATTATTATTATTATTATTATTATTATTATTTCTTTTATTACTATTATTATTATTATTATTATTATTATTATTATTATTACTATTACTATTATTATTATTATTATTATTATTATTATTATTATTATTAACTTTTGTATAGTAAATGTTTTTATACCAGTTTTAAAATGAGTTATTAATTTTAGACAATTTCTTGCCTAAAAATACAGATCACAGATGATTTCTTGCATAGAAATGAGAAAGCGCTCATATAACACACAAAATAAGCTTCATTTTTGCTTAGAAAACTAAGCTTACTTTTATTTCTATTATTATTTTTATTATTATTATTATTATTATTATTATTATTATTATTATTATTATTATTATTATTATTATTATTATTATTATTATTATTATTATTATTATTATTATTGTTATTATTATTATTATTATTATTATTGTTATTATTATTATTATTATTATTAAAAACTTATATTAAACAGACAGAAAACGTCGTATTCTGACACAAAAAAGCGAATTACGTTATAGACTTGACGAGAACGGCGTATCTCGGACTCTTATAGGACTCTTATAGGGTCAAAAATTATCAGTTTGGATTAAAACAAATTATTTTTGTTGACTCTCAGTCTGAATTGTTTATCAGTTCAAGCAAAAACGGCTTACTTTAGACGATCTTTTGCTTTGAACAAGAAAACTTACATCGAACAGACTAAAAACGTATTAATCTGGCATAAAAGAGCAATTTATGTATCACTTTGGATAAAGGCAGCTAATCCTATTCGTTTCATTGCTTAAAATAGACAAAATTGTTAATAAATCAAACAAAAACGCTGTATTCTAGCACAAAATACTAATTACATTATAGTTTCGACGAGAATAGCTTATTTGGAATGATTCTATGCTTCCAAACGAGTAAATTTTTAATAAACAGATGCCAAACATCATGTTTTGTCCTATAAAGACATTTTATATTGCAGTTTGTATTAAAACAAAATATTTTCGTTGATTCTTTGTTAGAAGCAGCAAACCTAACATTAAAGAATCTGAAAACTTTGTATTCGGACACAAACCACCGAATTTTGTTTCAGTTTAGACAAAAACGGTTGATTTTCGACAATATTTTGCTTTGAACAAGAAAGCTTATATCAAACTGACTAAAAACGTCTTATTTTAGCACAAAACAAAAGATTTGCGTTATAGTCTTAAAGCTGATTCATGCCACAGTTTGGATAAAAACCAATTATTTTCGTTAATTCATTGTTACAAACATGAAACCTTACATCAAAGTAACTGAAAACCCCTTATTCAGGCACAGAAATTCGAATTACGTTTCAGTCTGAACAAAAACTGCTTACTTTAGACGATCCTTTGATTTGAATACAAAAACTTAAATTAAAAAGATTAAAAACGTCTTATTCTGGCTGAAAACTGCAAATTATATATTACTCTAGATAAAAGCAATTTATCCTGATTACTCCTTTACTTAGAATAGAGTAAACTTGTATAAAACTTAATAAAAACTTTAAATTTCGTCTCAAAGAAATAATTTACGTTATAGTTTTGACCAGCACTGTTTATTTCAAACGATTTTATGATTCGAAACTAATGAACTTTTATGGGGCAGATGCAAAACCACATATTACAATATAAAGCGTTGTTTTAAAGCAAATTATTACCTTTTGCAACAAGAAATTTCACGTCAAAGAAACTGAAAACATCGTATCCATGCACAAATATCGAATTACGTATCAGTTTAGGCAAATACAGCTTATTTTAAACGATTCCTTGCTATAAACAAGAAAAATTTTATCAAACATATTGAAAATGTCTTATTCTCGAAAATAAGAGCAAATTATGTATCAGTTTTAACAAAAGCGGATTACTCTGTTTGATTCTATGCTTAGAGTAGAGTAAACTACTATAAAACGTAATGAAAACTCTATATTCAAGCTCAAAAGAACAAATTACGTTATAGTTTTGACAAAAAAAAATTATTTCGGACGACTACATATTTCGAAGTAAGCAAACTTTAATTGAACAAGTGCAAAAGCTAATACTTTGCTTTAAAATAACGATTTATGTGGTAATATGGTATTTTGCATCTGTCCTATAAAAGTTTACTCGTTTCGCTCCATTGAATCATTCGAAATAAATTATTTTGACACAACAACGAAAATAATTTTTTTGTTTAAACTGTAACATGTCGTTTTAATTAAACGAACTAAGACGTTTGGCATCTGTTTAGTGAAAGGTTTCTCGTTTGGGGGCATAAAATCGTTTGAAATTAACAGTTCTGGTCAAAACTATAACGTAAATTATTTCTTTGAGACGAAATTTAAAGTTTTCATTAAGTTTTATACAAGTTTGCTCTTTTCTAAGCAAAGGAGTAATCAGGATAAACTGCTTTTATCCAAAGTAATACATAATTTGCAGTTTTGAGCCAGAATAAGACGTTTTTAATCTTTTTAATGTAAGTTTTCGTGTTCAAAAGAAAGAATCGTCTAAAATAAGCAATTTGTGTCCAGACTGAAACGTAATTTGATTTTCTGGGCCTGAATAAGAGGTTTTCAGTTTCTTTGATGTAAGGTTTCTTGTTTGTAACAATGAATAAACGAAAATCATTGGTTTTAATCCAAACTGTGACATAAATCGTTTTTTAAAGGCGAAATTAGACGTTTTGCCTCTGTTCAGTGAAAGTATACTGGTTTCAAAACATAGAATCGTTTGAAATTAACAGTTCTCGTCAAGACTATAACGCAAATCTTTAAAGTGATACAAAGAAATAATTTACGTAATAGTTTTGACCAGAACTGTTAATTTCAAACGATTTTATGCCCCCAAACGAGAAAACTTTCACTAAGCAGATGCCAAACGTCTTAGTTCGTTTTATAAAAGCGACTTATGTTACAGTTTAAACAAAAACAAATTATTTGTGTTGTTGTTGTGTCAAAATAATTTATTTCTAATGATTCAATGGAGCGAAACGGGAAAACTTTTATAGGACAGATGCAAAATACCATATTACCACATAAATCATTATTTTAAAGCAAAGTATTAGCTTTTGCACATGTTCAATTAAAGTTTGCTTACTTCGAAGTATGTAATCGTCCGAAATATTTTTTTTTGTCAAAACTATAACGTAATTTGTTCTTTTGAGCTTGAATATAGAGTTTTCATTACGTTTTATAGTAGTTTACTCTACTCTAAGCATAGAATCAAACAGAGTAATCCGCTTTTGTTAAAACTGATACATAATTTGCTCTTATTTTCAAGAATAAGACGTTTTCAATATGCTTGATAAAATTTTTCTTGTTTATAGCAAGGAATCGTTTAAAATAAGCTGTATTTGCCTAAACTGATACGTAATTAGATATTTATGTATTGATACGAAGTTTTCAGTTTCTTTGACGTGAAATTTCTTGTTGCAAAAGGTAATACTTTGCTTTAAAACAACGCTTTATATGGTAATATGTGGTTTTGCATCTGCCCCATAAAAGTTCATTAGTTTCGAATCATAATTTCGTTTGAAATAAACAGTGCTGGTCAAAACTATAACGTAAATTATTTCTTTGAGACGAAATTTAAAGTTTTCATTAAGTTTTATACAAGTTTACTCTATTCTAAGTAAAGGAGTAATCAGGATAAATTGCTTTTATCTAGAGTAATATATAATTTGCAGTTTTCAGCCAGAATAAGACGTTTTTAATCTTTTTAATGTAAGTTTTCGTGTTCAAAACAAAGGATCGTCTAAAATAAGCAGTTTTTGTCCAGACTGAAACGTAATTCGAATTTCTGTGCCTAAATAAGGGGTTTTCAGTTTCTTTGATGTAAGGTTTCTTGTTTGTAACAATGAATTAACAAAAATAATTGGTTTTTATCCAAACTGTGGCATGAATCAGCTTTAAGACTATAACGCAAATCTTTTGTTTTGTGCTAAAATAAGACGTTTTTAGTCAGTTTGATATAAGCTTTCTTGTTCAAAGCAAAATATTGTCGAAAATCAACCGTTTTTGTCTAAACTGAAACAAAATTCGGTGGTTTGTGTCCGAATACAAAGTTTTCAGATTCTTTAATGTTAGGTTTGCTGCTTCTAACAAAGAATCAACGAAAATATTTTGTTTTAATACAAACTGCAATATAAAATGTCTTTATAGGACAAAACATGATGTTTGGCATCTGTTTATTAAAAATTTACTCGTTTGGAAGCATAGAATCATTCCAAATAAGCTATTCTCGTCGAAACTATAATGTAATTAGTATTTTGTGCTAGAATACAGCGTTTTTGTTTGATTTATTAACAATTTTGTCTATTTTAAGCAATGAAACGAATAGGATTAGCTGCCTTTATCCAAAGTGATACATAAATTGCTCTTTTATGCCAGATTAATACGTTTTTAGTCTGTTCGATGTAAGTTTTCTTGTTCAAAGCAAAAGATCGTCTAAAGTAAGCCGTTTTTGCTTGAACTGATAAACAATTCAGACTGAGAGTCAACAAAAATAATTTGTTTTAATCCAAACTGATAATTTTTGACCCTATAAGAGTCCTATAAGAGTCCGAGATACGCCGTTCTCGTCAAGTCTATAACGTAATTCGCTTTTTTGTGTCAGAATACGACGTTTTCTGTCTGTTTAATATAAGTTTTTAATAATAATAATAATAATAATAACAATAATAATAATAATAATAATAATAACAATAATAATAATAATAATAATAATAATAATAATAATAATAATAATAATAATAATAATAATAATAATAATAATAATAATAATAATAATAATAATAATAATAATAATAATAATAATAATAATAATAATAATAGTAATAGTAATAATAATAATAATAATAATAATAATAATAATAATAATAGTAATAAAAGAAATAATAATAATAATAATAATAATAATAATAATAATGATAATAATACTTATAATAATGAATTTCTTTCTAAATTAAAGCTTAGTTTTTCTAAGCAAAAATGATGCTTATTTTGTGTGTTACATGAGCGTTTTCTCATTTCTATGCAAGAGATCATCTGTGATCTGTGTTTTTAGGCAAGAAATTGAATAAAATTAATAACTCATTTTAAAACTGGTATAAAAACATTTACTATACAAAAGTTAATAATAATAATAATAATAATAATAATAATAATAATAATAATAATAATAATAATAATAATAGTAATAATAATAATAATAATAATAATAATAATAATAATGATAATAATACTTATAATAATGAATTTCTTTCTAAATTAAAGCTTAGTTTTTCTAAGCAAAAATGATGCTTATTTTGTGTGTTATATGAGCGCTTTCTCATTTCTAAGCAAGAAATCATCTGTGATCTGTATTTTTAGGCAAGAAATTGTCTAAAATTAATAACTCATTTCAAAACTGGTATAAAAACATTTACTATACAAAAGTTAATAATAATAATAATAACAATAATAATAATAATAATAATAATAATAATAATAATAATAATAATAATAATAATAATAATAATAATAATAATAATAATAATAATAGTAATAGTAATAATAATAATAATAATAGTAATAATGATAATAATACTTATAATAATGAATTTCTTTCTAAATTAAAGCTTAGTTTTTCTAAGCAAAAATGATGCTTATTTTGTGTGTTATATGAGCGCTTTCTCATTTCTAAGCAAGAAATCATCTGTGATCTGTATTTTTAGGCAAGAAATTGTCTAAAATTAATAACTCATTTCAAAACTGGTATAAAAACATTTACTATACAAAAGTTAATAATAATAATAATAACAATAATAATAATAATAATAATAATAATAATAATAATAATAATAATAATAATAATAATAATAATAATAATAATAATAATAATAATAATAATAATAATAATAATAATAATAATAATAATAATAATAATAATAATAGAAATAAAAGTAAGCTTAGTTTTCTAAGCAAAAATGAAGCTTATTTTGTGTGTTATATGAGCGCTTTCTCATTTCTATGCAAGAAATCATCTGTGATCTGTATTTTTAGGCAAGAAATTGTCTAAAATTAATAACTCATTTTAAAACTGGTATAAAAACATTTACTATAAAAAAGTTAATAATAATAATAATAATAATAATAATAATAATAATAATAATAGTAATAATAATAATAATAATAGTAATAATAATAATAATAATAATAATAATAATAATAATAATAATAATAATAATAATAATAATAATAATAATAATAATAATAATAATAATAATAATGATAATACTTATAATAATAAATTTCTTTCTAAATTAAAGCTTAGTTTTTCTAAGCAAAAATGATGCTTATTTTGTGTTATCTGAGCGTTTTCTCATTTCTATGCAAGAGATCATCTGTGATCTGTGTTTTTAGGCAAGAAATTATCTAAAATTAATAACTCATTTTAAAACTGGTATAAAAACATTTACTATACAAAAGTTATAATCGGTTTTTAATAATAATAATATTAACAATAATAATAATAATAATAATAATAATAATAATAGTAATAATAATAATAAAAATAATAGTAATAATAATAATAATAAAATAAAAATAATAGTAGTAGTAAAAGTAAGCTTAGTTTTCTAAGCCAAAATGAAAGCTTATTTTGTGTTATATGAACGTTTTCTCATTTCTATGCAAAAGATCATGTGTGATCTGTGTTTTAAGTTGTGTCAGAATACGACGTTTTCTGTCTGTTTAATATAAGTTTTTAATAATAATAATAATAATAATAATAATAATAATAATAATAATAATAACAATAATAATAATAATAATAATAATAATAATAGTAATAGTAACATAAGTAATAATAATAATAATACTTTTAAAAAGGAAAAATGGAGCTTATTTTGTGTGTTACATGAGCGTTTTCTCATTTTTATGCAAAAGATCATGTGTGATCTGTGTTTTTAGGCAATCTAAGCCATTATATAGTTTTTAATATTTAACAAAAATTTGCTTTAAAATAAAATGTTTGAAAAACCGAAATTAAACTAAATTAATTGTGTCTAACACTTTAGTAGAGGAAAAAGGAGAGACATAAAAGTCACTAAAGTCTTATAGTTGTCTTTAGTCGTCATATTAATAACAATAACATTTATAATAACAATACTAGTAATACTAAATTTGCTTATATTCAAGCGCTTAATTAAGGTAACAGTTTTTTTGTTTTTTGCCTATATCTCGAAAACAGATACTCCTATCAATTTTTACTTTTTCACCAAAATTAAAGGTGATAAAATTTCCTACAAAATAGTTATTTGCATTTTTCATGTTGAACTAACCATAAGCGAGATATAAGTTTGAAAATAATTTTTAATTAAAAAAAAGTGTTTTAACAGAAAATGTCTTGTGATTTAAAATACACTTAATTTGTTGGGTCCAATACTTTATTAGAAGAAAAAGAAGGTGACATAAAAGTCACTGAAGTCTTCAGAGTCGTTTTTAAATGCTGCATTTTTGACTTCGTCTCAAACATTGAAAACTGAATTACATTTTTGTTCAGTAACAGTTACAGTTTTCTTATTGGTTTTTTGCTTATATCTCGAAAACAGTTACTCCTATCATATTTTATCTTTCTTTCAAAATTAAAGCTGATAAAATTTCCAACAAAATAGTTATTTACATTTTTCTTGTAGGACCAAGCATAAACGAGTTATAGAGTTGGATATAAATAATATTTAACAAAAATTTGCTTTAAAATAAAATGCTTGAAAAACCAGAATTAAACTAAATTAATTGTGTCTAACACTTTAGTAGAGGAAAAAGGAGAAGACATAAAAGTCACTAAATGTTTCAGAGTCGTCTTTAGTCGTCATATTAATAACAATAACATTAATAATAATAATACTAATAGTACTAAATTTGCTTATATGCAAACGCTTAATTAACGTAACATTTTTTTGGTTTCTTGCTTATATCTCGAAAACAGTTACTCCTATCAATTTTTATCTTTTTTTCATAATTAAAGCTAATAAAATTTCCTACAAAATAGTTATTCGCATTTTTTTGTAGGACCAACCGTAAGCGAGTTATAGAGTTGGATATAAATAATATTTAACAAAAATTTGCTTTAAAGTAAAATGTTTGAAAAACCGAAATTAAACTAAATTAATTGAGTCTAACACTTTAGTAGAGGAAAAAGAAAAAGACGTAAAAGTCACTATAGGTTTCAGAGTTGTCTTTAGTTGTCATATTAATAACAATAACATTAATAATAATAATACTAATAGTACTAAATTTGCTTATATGCAAACGCTTAATTAAGGTAACAGTGTTTTGGTTTCTTGCTTATATCTCGAAAACAGTTACTCCTATCAATTTTTATCTTTTTACTAAAATTCAAGCTGATAAAATTTCCTACAAAATAGTTATTTGCATTTTTCATGTAGGACTAACCATAAGCGAGATATATGATTGAAAATAATTATTATTTAAAAAAAAAGTGCTTTAACAGAAATTGTCTTGTGATTTAAAATACACTTAATTTATTGGGTCCAATACTTTATTAGAAGAAAAAGGAAGTGACATAAAAGTCACTGAAGTCTTCAGAGTCGTTTTTAAATGCTGCAGTTTCGTATTCGTCTCAAACATTGAAAACTGAATTACATTTTTGTTCAGTAACAGTCACAGTTTTCTTATTAGTTTTTTGCTTATATCTCGAAAACAGTTCTCCTATCAATTTTTATCTTTCTGTCAAAATTAAAGCTGATAAAATTTCCTACAAAATAGTTATTTGCATTTTTCTTGTAGGACCAACCATAAGCGAGTTATAAAGTTATATATAAATAATATTTAACAAAAACTTGCTTAAATTTATTTTCAATGTTTGAGACGAATACGAAACTGCAGCATTTAAAAACGACTCTGAAGACTTCAGTGACTTTTATGTCACTTCCTTTTTCTTCTAATAAAGTATTGGACCCAATAAATTAAGTGTATTTTAAATCACAAGACAATTTCTGTTAAAGCACTTTTTTTTTAAATAATAATTATTTTCAATCATATATCTCGCTTATGGTTAGTCCTACATGAAAAATGCAAATAACTATTTTGTAGGAAATTTTATCAGCTTGAATTTTAGTAAAAAGATAAAAATTGATAGGAGTAACTGTTTTCGAGATATAAGCAAGAAACCAAAACACTGTTACCTTAATTAAGCGTTTGCATATAAGCAAATTTAGTACTATTAGTATTATTATTATTAATGTTATTGTTATTAATATGACAACTAAAGACAACTCTGAAACCTATAGTGACTTTTATGTCTTTTTCTTTTTCCTCTACTAAAGTGTTAGACTCAATTAATTTAGTTTAATTTCGGTTTTTCAAACATTTTACTTTAAAGCAAATTTTTGTTAAATATTATTTATATCCAACTCTATAACTCGCTTATGGTTGGTCCTACAAAAAAATGCGAATAACTATTTTGTAGGAAATTTTATTAGCTTTAATTATGAAAAAAAGATAAAAATTGATAGGAGTAACTGTTTTCGAGATATAAGCAAGAAACCAAAAAAATGGTACGTTAATTAAGCGTTTGCATATAAGCAAATTTAGTACTATTAGTATTATTATTATTAATGTTATTGTTATTAATATGACGACTAAAGACGACTCTGAAACATTTAGTGACTTTTATGTCTTCTCCTTTTTCCTCTACTAAAGTGTTAGACACAATTAATTTAGTTTAATTCTGGTTTTTCAAGCATTTTATTTTAAAGCAAATTTTTGTTAAATATTATTTATATCCAACTCTATAACTCGTTTATGCTTGGTCCTACAAGAAAAATGTAAATAACTATTTTGTTGGAAATTTTATCAGCTTTAATTTTGAAAGAAAGATAAAATATGATAGGAGTAACTGTTTTCGAGATATAAGCAAAAAACCAATAAGAAAACTGTAACTGTTACTGAACAAAAATGTAATTCAGTTTTCAATGTTTGAGACGAAGTCAAAAATGCAGCATTTAAAAACGACTCTGAAGACTTCAGTGACTTTTATGTCACCTTCTTTTTCTTCTAATAAAGTATTGGACCCAACAAATTAAGTGTATTTTAAATCACAAGACATTTTCTGTTAAAACACTTTTTTTTAATTAAAAATTATTTTCAAACTTATATCTCGCTTATGGTTAGTTCAACATGAAAAATGCAAATAACTATTTTGTAGGAAATTTTATCACCTTTAATTTTGGTGAAAAAGTAAAAATTGATAGGAGTATCTGTTTTCGAGATATAGGCAAAAAACAAAAAAACTGTTACCTTAATTAAGCGCTTGAATATAAGCAAATTTAGTATTACTAGTATTGTTATTATAAATGTTATTGTTATTAATATGACGACTAAAGACAACTATAAGACTTTAGTGACTTTTATGTCTCTCCTTTTTCCTCTACTAAAGTGTTAGACACAATTAATTTAGTTTAATTTCGGTTTTTCAAACATTTTATTTTAAAGCAAATTTTTGTTAAATATTAAAAACTATATAATGGCTTAGATTGCCTAAAAACACAGATCACACATGATCTTTTGCATAAAAATGAGAAAACGCTCATGTAACACACAAAATAAGCTCCATTTTTCCTTTTTAAAAGTATTATTATTATTATTACTTATGTTACTATTACTATTATTATTATTATTATTATTATTGTTATTATTATTATTATTATTATTATTATTATTATTATTATTATTATTAAAAACTTATATTAAACAGACAGAAAACGTCGTATTCTGACACAACTTAAAACACAGATCACACATGATCTTTTGCATAGAAATGAGAAAACGCTCATATAACACAAAATAAGCTTTCATTTTGGCTTAGAAAACTAAGCTTACTTTTACTACTACTATTATTTTTATTTTATTATTATTATTATTACTATTATTTTTATTATTATTATTACTATTATTATTATTATTATTATTATTATTATTATTATTATTATTATTGTTAATATTATTATTATTAAAAACCGATTATAACTTTTGTATAGTAAATGTTTTTATACCAGTTTTAAAATGAGTTATTAATTTTAGATAATTTCTTGCCTAAAAACACAGATCACAGATGATCTCTTGCATAGAAATGAGAAAACGCTCAGATAACACAAAATAAGCATCATTTTTGCTTAGAAAAACTAAGCTTTAATTTAGAAAGAAATTTATTATTATAAGTATTATCATTATTATTATTATTATTATTATTATTATTATTATTATTATTATTATTATTATTATTATTATTATTATTATTATTATTATTATTATTACTATTATTATTATTATTATTATTACTATTATTATTATTATTATTATTATTATTATTATTATTATTATTAACTTTTTTATAGTAAATGTTTTTATACCAGTTTTAAAATGAGTTATTAATTTTAGACAATTTCTTGCCTAAAAATACAGATCACAGATGATTTCTTGCATAGAAATGAGAAAGCGCTCATATAACACACAAAATAAGCTTCATTTTTGCTTAGAAAACTAAGCTTACTTTTATTTCTATTATTATTATTATTATTATTATTATTATTATTATTATTATTATTATTATTATTATTATTATTATTATTATTATTATTATTATTATTATTATTATTATTATTATTATTATTATTATTATTATTGTTATTATTATTATTATTAACTTTTGTATAGTAAATGTTTTTATACCAGTTTTGAAATGAGTTATTAATTTTAGACAATTTCTTGCCTGAAAATACAGATCACAGATGATTTCTTGCTTAGAAATGAGAAAGCGCTCATATAACACACAAAATAAGCATCATTTTTGCTTAGAAAAACTAAGCTTTAATTTAGAAAGAAATTCATTATTATAAGTATTATTATCATTATTACTATTATTATTATTATTATTACTATTACTATTATTATTATTATTATTATTATTATTATTATTATTATTATTATTATTATTATTATTATTATTATTATTATTATTATTGTTATTATTATTATTATTAACTTTTGTATAGTAAATGTTTTTATACCAGTTTTGAAATGAGTTATTAATTTTAGACAATTTCTTGCCTAAAAATACAGATCACAGATGATTTCTTGCTTAGAAATGAGAAAGCGCTCATATAACACACAAAATAAGCATCATTTTTGCTTAGAAAAACTAAGCTTTAATTTAGAAAGAAATTCATTATTATAAGTATTATTATCATTATTATTATTATTATTATTATTATTATTATTATTACTATTATTATTATTATTATTATTATTATTATTATTATTATTATTATTATTATTATTAACTTTTGTATAGTAAATGTTTTTATACCAGTTTTAAAATGAGTTATTAATTTTATTCAATTTCTTGCCTAAAAACACAGATCACAGATGATCTCTTGCATAGAAATGAGAAAACGCTCATGTAACACACAAAATAAGCATCATTTTTGCTTAGAAAAACTAAGCTTTAATTTAGAAAGAAATTCATTATTATAAGTATTATTATCATTATTATTATTATTATTATTATTATTATTATTATTTCTTTTATTACTATTATTATTATTATTATTATTATTATTATTATTATTATTACTATTACTATTATTATTATTATTATTATTATTATTATTATTATTATTATTATTAAAGGTTTCAGAGTTGTCTTTAGTTGTCATATTAATAACAATAACATTAATAATAATAATACTAATAGTACTAAATTTGCTTATATGCAAACGCTTAATTAAGGTAACAGTGTTTTGGTTTCTTGCTTATATCTCGAAAACAGTTACTCCTATCAATTTTTATCTTTTTACTAAAATTCAAGCTGATAAAATTTCCTACAAAATAGTTATTTGCATTTTTCATGTAGGACTAACCATAAGCGAGATATATGATTGAAAATAATTAATATATAAAAAAAAGTGCTTTAACAGAAAATGTCTTGTGATTTAAAATACACTTAATTTATTAGGTCCAATACTTTATTAAAAAAAAAAAGGGGGTGACATATAAGTCACTGAAGTCTTCAGAGTCGATTTTAAATGCTGCATTTTCGTCTTCGTCTCAAACATTGAAAACTGAATTACATTTTTGTTCTGAAACGGTAACAGTTTTTACTTTGGTTTTTTGCTTATATCTCAAAAACAGTTACTCCTATCAATTTTTATCTTTCTTTCAAAATTAAAGCTGATAACATTTCCTACAAAATAGTTATGTTATTTGCATTTTTCTTGTAGGACCAACCATAAGCGAGTTATAAAGTTGGATATAAATAATATTTAACAAAAACTTGCTTAAAAATAAAATGTTTAAAATACTGAAATTAAACTAAATTAATTGTGTCTAACACTTTAGTAGAGAAAAAAGAAAAAGACATAAAAGTCACCAAAGTCTTCAGAATCGTTTTTAGTCGTCATATTAATAACAATAACATTAATAATAATAATACTAATAGTACTAAATCTGCTTATATGCAAGCGCTTTATTAAGGTAACAGTTTTTTGGTTTCTTGCTTATATCTCGAAAACAGTTACTCCTATGAATTTTTGTCTTTCTTTCAAAATTAAAGCTGATAAAATATTCTACAAAATAGTTATTTGCATTTTTCTTGTAGGACCAACCATAAGCGAGTTATAGAGTTGGATATAAATAATATTTAACAAAAATTTGCTTTAAAATAAAATGTTTGAAAAACTGAAATTAAACTAATTTAACTGTGTCTAACACTTTAGTAGAGAAAAAAGGAAAAGACATAAAAGTCACTAAAGGTTTCAGAGTTGTCTTTAGTTGTCATATTAATAACAATAACATTAATATTAATAATACTAATAGTACTAAATTTGCTTATATGCAAACGCTTAATTAAGGTAACAGTGTTTTGGTTTCTTGCTTATATCTCGAAAACAGTTACTCCAATCAATTTTTATTTTTTTACTAAAATTCAAGCTGATAAAATTTCCTACAAAATAGTTATTTGCATTTTTCATGTAGGACTAACCATAAGCGAGATATATGATTGAAAATAATTAATATTTAAAAAAAAAGTGCTTTAACAGAAAATGTCTTGTGATTTAAAATACACTTAATTTATTGGGTCCAATACTTTATTAGAAGAAAAAGGAAGTGACATAAAAGTCACTGAAGTCTTCAGAGTCGTTTTTAAATGCTGCAGTTTCGTCTTCGTCTCAAACATTGAAAACCGAATTACATTTTTGTTCAGTAACAGTCACAGTTTTCTTATTGATTTTTTGCTTATATCTCGAAAACAGTTACTCCTATCAATTTTTATCTTTTTTTCAAAATTAAAGCTGATAAAATTTCCTACAAAATAGTTATTTGCATTTTTCTTGTAGGACCAACCATAAGCGAGTTATAGAGTTGGATATAAATAATATTTAACAAAAATTTGCTTTAAAATAAAATGTTTGAAAAACTGAAATTAAACTAATTTAATTGTGTCTAACACTTTAGTAGAGGAAAAAGAAGAAGACATAAAAGTCACTAAAGGTTTCAAAGTTGTCTTTAATCGTAATATTAATAACAATAACATTAATAATAATAATACTAATAGTACTAAATTTGCTTATATGCAAACGCTTAATTAAGGTAACAGTGTTTTGGTTTCTTGCTTATATCTCGAAAACAGTTACTCCTATCAATTTTTATCTTTTTACTAAAATTAAAGCTGATAAAATTTCCTACAAAATAGTTAATTGCATTTTTAATGTAGGACTAACCATAAGCGAGATATAAGTTTGAAAATAATTAAAATTTAAAAAAAAGTGCTTCAACAGAAAATGTCTTGTGATTTAAAATACACTTAATTAATTGGGTCCAATACTTTATTAGAAGAAAAAAGAGGTTACAGAAAAGTCACTGAAGTCTTTAGAATCGTTTGTAAATGCTGCATTTTCGTCTTCGTCTCAAACATTGAAAACTGAATTACATTTTTGTTCAGTAACTGTTACAGTTTTCTTATTGATTTTTTGCTTATATCTCGAAAACAGTTACTCCTATCAATTTTTATCTTTCTTTTAAAATTAAAGCTGATAAAGCTTCCTACAAAATAGTTGTTTGCATTTTTCTTGTAGGACCAACCATAAGCGAGTTATAGAGTTGGATATAAATAATATTTAACAAAAACTTGCTTAAAAATAAAATGTTTGAAAAACCGAAATTAAACTAAATTAATTGAGTCTAACACTTTAGTAGAGAAAAAAGAAAAAGACATAAAAGTCACCAAAGTCTTCAGAATCGTTTTTAGTCGTCATATTAATAACAATAACATTATTAATAATAATACTAATAGTACTAAATCTGCTTATATGCAAGCGCTTTATTAAGGTAACAGTTTTTTGGTTTCTTGCTTATATCTCGAAAACAGTTACTCCTATCAATTTTTATCTTTTTTTCAAAATTAAAGCTGATAAAATTTCCTACAAAATAGTTATTTGCATTTTTCTTGTAGGACCAACCATAAGCGAGTTATAGAGTTGGATATAAATAATATTTAACAAAAATTTGCTTTAAAATAAAATGTTTGAAAAACTGAAATTAAACTAATTTAATTGTGTCTAACACTTTAGTAGAGGAAAAAGAAGAAGACATAAAAGTCACTAAAGGTTTTAAAGTTGTCTTTAATCGTCATATTAATAACAATAACATTAATAATAATAATACTAATAGTACTAAATTTGCTTATATGCAAACGCTTAATTAAGGTAACAGTGTTTTGGTTTCTTGCTCATATCTCGAAAACAGTTACTCCTATCAACTTTTATCTTTTTACTAAAATTCAAGCTGATAAAATTTCCTACAAAATAATTATTTGCATTTTTTATGTAGGACTAACCATAAGCGAGATATAAGATTGAAAATAATTAATATTTAAAAAAGAAGTGCTTTAACAAAAAATGTCTTGTGATTTAAAATACACTTAATTTATTAGGTCCAATACTTTATTAGAAAAAAAGGGGGTGACATATAAGTCACTGAAGTCTTCAGAGTCGATTTTAAATGCTGCATTTTCGTCTTCGTCTCAAACATTGAAAACTGAATTATATTTTTGTTCTGAAACGGTAACAGTTTTTACTTTGGTTTTTTGCTTATATCTCGAAAACAGTTACTCCTATCAATTTTTATCTTTCTTTCAAAATTAAAGCTGATAACATTTCCTACAAAATAGTTATTTGCATTTTTCTTGTAGGACCAACCATAAGCGAGTTATAAAGTTGGATATAAATAATATTTAACAAAAACTTGCTTAAAAATAAAATGTTTGAAATACTGAAATTAAACTAAATTAATTGTGTCTAACACTTTAGTAGAGAAAAAAGAAAAAGACATAAAAGTCACCAAAGTCTTCAGAATCGTTTTTAGTCGTCATATTAATAACAATAACATTAATAATAATAATACTAATAGTACTAAATCTGCTTATATGCAAGCGCTTTATTAAGGTAACAGTTTTTTGGTTTCTTGCTTATATCTCGAAAACAGTTACTCCTATGAATTTTTGTCTTTTTTTCAAAATTAAAGCTGATAAAATATTCTACAAAATAGTTATTTGCATTTTTCTTGTAGGACCAACCATAAGCGAGTTATAGAGTTGGATATAAATAATATTTAACAAAAATTTGCTTTAAAATAAAATGTTTGAAAAACTGAAATTAAACTAATTTAACTGTGTCTAACACTTTAGTAGAGAAAAAAGGAAAAGACATAAAAGTCACTAAAGGTTTCAGAGTTGTCTTTAGTTGTCATATTAATAACAATAACATTAATAATAATAATACTAATAGTACTAAATTTGCTTATATGCAAACGCTTAATTAAGGTAACAGTGTTTTGGTTTCTTGCTTATATCTCGAAAACAGTTACTCCAATCAATTTTTATCTTTTTACTAAAATTCAAGCTGATAAAATTTCCTACAAAATAGTTATTTGCATTTTTCATGTAGGACTAACCATAAGCGAGATATATGATTGAAAATAATTAATATTTAAAAAAAAAGTGCTTTAACAGAAAATGTCTTGTGATTTAAAATACACTTAATTTATTGGGTCCAATACTTTATTAGAAGAAAAAGGAAGTGACATAAAAGTCACTGAAGTCTTCAGAGTCGTTTTTAAATGCTGCAGTTTCGTCTTCGTCTCAAACATTGAAAACCGAATTACATTTTTGTTCAGTAACAGTCACAGTTTTCTTATTGATTTTTTGCTTATATCTCGAAAACAGTTACTCCTATCAATTTTTATCTTTTTTTCAAAATTAAAGCTGATAAAATTTCCAACAAAATAGTTATTTGCATTTTTCTTGTAGGACCAACAATAAGCGAGTTATAGAGTTGGATATAAATAATATTTAACAAAAATTTGCTTTAAAATAAAATGTTTGAAAAACTGAAATTAAACTAATTTAATTGTGTCTAACACTTTAGTAGAGGAAAAAGAAGAAGACATAAAAGTCACTAAAGGTTTCAAAGTTGTCTTTAATCGTAATATTAATAACAATAACATTAATAATAATAATACTAATAGTACTAAATTTGCTTATATGCAAACGCTTAATTAAGGTAACAGTGTTTTGGTTTCTTGCTTATATCTCGAAAACAGTTACTCCTATCAATTTTTATCTTTTTACTAAAATTAAAGCTGATAAAATTTCCTACAAAATAGTTAATTGCATTTTTAATGTAGGACTAACCATAAGCGAGATATAAGTTTGAAAATAATTAAAATTTAAAAAAAAGTGCTTCAACAGAAAATGTCTTGTGATTTAAAATACACTTAATTTATTGGGTCCAATACTTTATTAGAAGAAAAAAGAGGTGACAGAAAGGTCACTGAAGTCTTTAGAGTCGTTTGTAAATGCTGCATTTTCGTCTTCGTCTCAAACATTGAAAACTGAATTACATTTTTGTTCAGTAACTGTTACAGTTTTCTTATTGGTTTTTTGCTTATATCTCGAAAACAGTTACTCCTATCAATTTTTATCTTTCTTTTAAAATTAAAGCTGATAAAGCTTCCTACAAAATAGTTGTTTGCATTTTTCTTGTAGGACCAACCATAAGCGAGTTATAGAGTTGGATATAAATAATATTTAACAAAAATTTGCTTTAAATAAAATGTTTGAAAAACCGAAATTAAACTAAATTAATTGAGTCTAACACTTTAGTAGAGAAAAAAGAAAAAGACATAAAAGTCACCAAAGTCTTCAGAATCGTTTTTAGTCGTCATATTAATAACAATAACATTATTAATAATAATACTAATAGTACTAAATCTGCTTATATGCAAGCGCTTTATTAAGGTAACAGTTTTTTGGTTTCTTGCTTATATCTCGAAAACAGTTACTCCTATCAATTTTTATCTTTTTTTCAAAATTAAAGCTGATAAAATTTCCTACAAAATAGTTATTTGCATTTTTCTTGTAGGACCAACCATAAGCGAGTTATAGAGTTGGATATAAATAATATTTAACAAAAATTTGCTTTAAAATAAAATGTTTGAAAAACTGAAATTAAACTAATTTAATTGTGTCTAACACTTTAGTAGAGGAAAAAGAAGAAGACATAAAAGTCACTAAAGGTTTCAAAGTTGTCTTTAATCGTCATATTAATAACAATAACATTAATAATAATAATACTAATAGTACTAAATTTGCTTATATGCAAACGCTTAATTAAGGTAACAGTGTTTTGGTTTCTTGCTTATATCTCGAAAACAGTTACTCCTATCAATTTTTATCTTTTTACTAAAATTAAAGCTGATAAAATTTCCTACAAAATAGTTAATTGCATTTTTAATGTAGGACTAACCATAAGCGAGATATAAGTTTGAAAATAATTAAAATTTAAAAAAAAGTGCTTCAACAGAAAATGTCTTGTGATTTAAAATACACTTAATTTATTAGGTCCAATACTTTATTAGAAAAAAAGGGGGTGACATATAAGTCACTGAAGTCTTCAGAGTCGATTTTAAATGCTGCATTTTCGTCTTCGTCTCAAACATTGAAAACTGAATTATATTTTTGTTCTGAAACGGTAACAGTTTTTACTTTGGTTTTTTGCTTATATCTCGAAAACAGTTACTCCTATCAATTTTTATCTTTCTTTCAAAATTAAAGCTGATAACATTTCCTACAAAATAGTTATTTGCATTTTTCTTGTAGGACCAACCATAAGCGAGTTATAAAGTTGGATATAAATAATATTTAACAAAAACTTGCTTAAAAATAAAATGTTTGAAACACTGAAATTAAACTAAATTAATTGTGTCTAACACTTTAGTAGAGAAAAAAGAAAAAGACATAAAAGTCACCAAAGTCTTCAGAATCGTTTTTAGTCGTCATATTAATAACAATAACATTAATAATAATAATACTAATAGTACTAAATCTGCTTATATGCAAGCGCTTTATTAAGGTAACAGTTTTTTGGTTTCTTGCTTATATCTCGAAAACAGTTACTCCTATGAATTTTTGTCTTTCTTTCAAAATCAAAGCTGATAAAATATTCTACAAAATAGTTATTTGCATTTTTCTTGTAGGACCAACCATAAGCGAGTTATAGAGTTGGATATAAATAATATTTAACAAAAATTTGCTTTAAAATAAAATGTTTGAAAAACTGAAATTAAACTAATTTTACTGTGTCTAACACTTTAGTAGAGAAAAAACGAAAAGACATAAAAGTCACTAAAGGTTTCAGAGTTGTCTTTAGTTGTCATATTAATAACAATAACATTAATAATAATAATACTAATAGTTCTAAATTTGCTTATATGCAAACGCTTAATTAAGGTAACGGTGTTTTGGTTTCTTGCTTATATCTCGAAAACAGTTACTCCTATCAATTTTTATCTTTTTACTAAAATTCAAGCTGATAAAATTTCCTACAAAATAGTTATTTGCATTTTTCATGTAGGACTAACCATAAGCGAGATATATGATTGAAAATAATTAATATTTAAAAAAAAAGTGCTTTAACAGAAAATGTCTTGTGATTTAAAATACACTTAATTTATTGGGTCCAATACTTTATTAGAAGAAAAAAGAGGTGACAGAAAGGTCACTGAAGTCTTTAGAGTCGTTTGTAAATGCTGCATTTTCGTCTTCGTCTCAAACATTGAAAACTGAATTACATTTTTGTTCAGTAACTGTTACAGTTTTCTTATTGGTTTTTTGCTTATATCTCGAAAACAGTTACTCCTATCAATTTTTATCTTTCTTTTAAAATTAAAGCTGATAAAGCTTCCTACAAAATAGTTGTTTGCATTTTTCTTGTAGGACCAACCATAAGCGAGTTATAGAGTTGGATATAAATAATATTTAACAAAAATTTGCTTTAAATAAAATGTTTGAAAAACCGAAATTAAACTAAATTAATTGAGTCTAACACTTTAGTAGAGAAAAAAGAAAAAGACATAAAAGTCACCAAAGTCTTCAGAATCGTTTTTAGTCGTCATATTAATAACAATAACATTATTAATAATAATACTAATAGTACTAAATCTGCTTATATGCAAGCGCTTTATTAAGGTAACAGTTTTTTGGTTTCTTGCTTATATCTCGAAAACAGTTACTCCTATCAATTTTTATCTTTTTTTCAAAATTAAAGCTGATAAAATTTCCTACAAAATAGTTATTTGCATTTTTCTTGTAGGACCAACCATAAGCGAGTTATAGAGTTGGATATAAATAATATTTAACAAAAATTTGCTTTAAAATAAAATGTTTGAAAAACTGAAATTAAACTAATTTAATTGTGTCTAACACTTTAGTAGAAGAAAAAGAAGAAGACATAAAAGTCACTAAAGGTTTCAAAGTTGTCTTTAATCGTCATATTAATAACAATAACATTAATAATAATAATACTAATAGTACTAAATTTGCTTATATGCAAACGCTTAATTAAGGTAACAGTGTTTTGGTTTCTTGCTCATATCTCGAAAACAGTTACTCCTATCAATTTTTATCTTTTTACTAAAATTCAAGCTGATAAAATTTCCTACAAAATAATTATTTGCATTTTTTATGTAGGACTAACCATAAGCGAGATATAAGATTGAAAATAATTAATATTTAAAAAAGAAGTGCTTTAACAGAAAATGTCTTGTGATTTAAAATACACTTAATTTATTAGGTCCAATACTTTATTAGAAAAAAAGGGGGTGACATATAAGTCACTGAAGTCTTCAGAGTCGATTTTAAATGCTGCATTTTCGTCTTCGTCTCAAACATTGAAAACTGAATTATATTTTTGTTCTGAAACGGTAACAGTTTTTACTTTGGTTTTTTGCTTATATCTCGAAAACAGTTACTCCTATCAATTTTTATCTTTCTTTCAAAATTAAAGCTGATAACATTTCCTACAAAATAGTTATTTGCATTTTTCTTGTAGGACCAACCATAAGCGAGTTATAAAGTTGGATATAAATAATATTTAACAAAAACTTGCTTAAAAATAAAATGTTTGAAATACTGAAATTAAACTAAATTAATTGTGTCTAACACTTTAGTAGAGAAAAAAGAAAAAGACATAAAAGTCACCAAAGTCTTCAGAATCGTTTTTAGTCGTCATATTAATAACAATAACATTAATAATAATAATACTAATAGTACTAAATCTGCTTATATGCAAGCGCTTTATTAAGGTAACAGTTTTTTGGTTTCTTGCTTATATCTCGAAAACAGTTACTCCTATGAATTTTTGTCTTTCTTTCAAAATCAAAGCTGATAAAATATTCTACAAAATAGTTATTTGCATTTTTCTTGTAGGACCAACCATAAGCGAGTTATAGAGTTGGATATAAATAATATTTAACAAAAATTTGCTTTAAAATAAAATGTTTGAAAAACTGAAATTAAACTAATTTTACTGTGTCTAACACTTTAGTAGAGAAAAAACGAAAAGACATAAAAATCACTAAAGGTTTCAGAGTTGTCTTTAGTTGTCATATTAATAACAATAACATTAATAATAATAATACTAATAGTTCTAAATTTCCTTATATGCAAACGCTTAATTAAGGTAACAGTGTTTTGGTTTCTTGCTTATATCTCGAAAACAGTTACTCCTATCAATTTTTATCTTTTTACTAAAATTCAAGCTGATAAAATTTCCTACAAAATAGTTATTTGCATTTTTCATGTAGGACTAACCATAAGCGAGATATATGATTGAAAATAATTAATATTTAAAAAAAAAGTGCTTTAACAGAAAATGTCTTGTGATTTAAAATACACTTAATTTATTGGGTCCAATACTTTATTAGAAGAAAAAGGAAGTGACATAAAAGTCACTGAAGTTTTCAGAGTCGTTTTTAAATGCTGCAGTTTCGTCTTCGTCTCAAACATTGAAAACCGAATTACATTTTTGTTCAGTAACAGTCACAGTTTTCTTATTGGTTTTTTGCTTATATCTCGAAAACAGTTACTCCTATCAATTTTTATCTTTCTTTCAAAATTAAAGCTGATAAAATTTCCTACAAAATAGTTATTTGCATTTTTATTGTACGACCAACCATAAGCGAGTTATAGAGTTGAATATAAATAATATTTAACAAAAATTTGCTTTAAAATAAAATGTTTGAAAAACAGAAATTAAACTAATTTAATTGTGTCTAACACTTTAGTAGAGGAAAAAGAAGAAGACATAAAAGTCACTAAAGGTTTCAAAATTGTCTTTAATCGTCATATTAATAACAATAACATTAATAATAATAATACTAATAGTACTAAATTTGCTTATATGCAAACGCTTAATTAAGGTAACAGTGTTTTGGTTTCTTGCTCATATCTCGAAAACAGTTACTCCTATCAATTTTTATCTTTTTACTAAAATTCAAGCTGATAAAATTTCCTACAAAATAATTATTTGCATTTTTTATGTAGGACTAACCATAAGCGAGATATAAGATTGAAAATAATTAATATTTAAAAAAGAAGTGCTTTAACAGAAAATGTCTTGTGATTTAAAATACACTTAATTTATTAGGTCCAAACCTTTATTAGAAAAAAAGGGGGTGACATATAAGTCACTGAAGTCTTTAGAGTCGATTTTAAATGCTGCATTTTCGTCTTCGTCTCAAACATTGAAAACTGAATTATATTTTTGTTCTGAAACGGTAACAGTTTTTACTTTGGTTTTTTGCTTATATCTCGAAAACAGTTACTCCTATCAATTTTTATCTTTCTTTCAAAATTAAAGCTGATAACATTTCCTACAAAATAATTATTTGCATTTTTCTTGTAGGACCAACCATAAGCGAGTTATAAAGTTGGATATAAATAATATTTAACAAAAACTTGCTTAAAAATAAAATGTTTGAAATACTGAAATTAAACTAAATTAATTGTGTCTAACACTTTAGTAGAGAAAAAAGAAAAAGACATAAAAGTCACCAAAGTCTTCAGAATCGTTTTTAGTCGTCATATTAATAACAATAACATTAATAATAATAATACTAATAGTACTAAATCTGCTTATATGCAAGCGCTTTATTAAGGTAACAGTTTTTTGGTTTCTTGCTTATATCTCGAAAACAGTTACTCCTATGAATTTTTGTCTTTCTTTCAAAATCATAGCTGATAATATATTCTACAAAATAGTTATTTGCATTTTTCTTGTAGGACCAACCATAAGCGAGTTATAGCGTTGGATATAAATAATATTTAACAAAAATTTGCTTTAAAATAAAATGTTTGAAAAACTGAAATTAAACTAATTTTACTGTGTCTAACACTTTAGTAGAGAAAAAACGAAAAGACATAAAAGTCACTAAAGGTTTCAGAGTTGTCTTTAGTTGTCATATTAATAACAATAACATTAATAATAATAATACTAATAGTTCTAAATTTGCTTATATGCAAACGCTTAATTAAGGTAACAGTGTTTTGGTTTCTTGCTTATATCTCGAAAACAGTTACTCCTATCAATTTTTATCTTTTTACTAAAATTCAAGCTGATAAAATTTCCTACAAAATAGTTATTTGCATTTTTCATGTAGGACTAACCATAAGCGAGATATATGATTGAAAATAATTAATATTTAAAAACAAAGTGCTTTAACAGAAAATGTCTTGTGATTTAAAATACACTTAATTTATTGGGTCCAATACTTTATTAGAAGAAAAAGGAAGTGACATAAAAGTCACTGAAGTCTTCAGAGTCGTTTTTAAATGCTGCAGTTTCGTCTTCGTCTCAAACATTGAAAACCGAATTACATTTTTGTTCAGTAACAGTCACAGTTTTCTTATTGGTTTTTTGCTTATATCTCGAAAACACTTACTCCTATCAATTTTTATCTTTCTTTCAAAATTAAAGCTGATAAAATTTCCTACAAAATAGTTATTTGCATTTTTCTTGTACGACCAACCATAAGCGAGTTATAAAGTTGGATATAAATAATATTTAACAAAAATTTGCTTTAAAATAAAATGTTTGAAAAACTGAAATTAAACTAATTTAATTGTGTCTAACACTTTAGTAGAAGAAAAAGAAGAAGACATAAAAGTCACTAAAGGTTTCAAAGTTGTCTTTAATCGTCATATTAATAACAATAACATTAATAATAATAATACTAATAGTACTAAATTTGCTAATATGCAAACGCTTAATTAAGGTAACAGTGTTTTGGTTTCTTGCTCATATCTCGAAAACAGTTACTCCTATCAACTTTTATTTTTTTACTAAAATTCAAGCTGATAAAATTTCCTACAAAATAATTATTTGCATTTTTTATGTAGGACTAACCATAAGCGAGATATAAGATTGAAAATAATTAATATTTAAAAAAGAAGTGCTTTAACAGAAAATGTCTTGTGATTTAAAATACACTTAATTTATTAGGTCCAATACTTTATTAGAAAAAAAGGGGGTGACATATAAGTCACTGAAGTCTTCAGAGTCGATTTTAAATGCTGCATTTTCGTCTTCGTCTCAAACATTGAAAACTGAATTACATTTTTGTTCTGAAACGGTAACAGTTTTTACATTGGTTTTTTGCTTATATATCGAAAACAGTTACTCCTATCAATTTTTATCTTTCTTTCAAAATTAAAGCTAATAACATTTCCTACAAAATAGTTATTTGCATTTTTCTTGTAGGACCAGCCATAAGCGAGTTATAAAGTTGGATATAAATAATATTTAACAAAAACTTGCTTAAAAATAAAATGTTTGAAATACTGAAATTAAACTAAATTAATTGTGTCTAACACTTTAGTAGAGAAAAAAGAAAAAGACATAAAAGTCACCAAAGTCTTCAAAATCGTTTTTAGTCGTCATATTAATAACAATAACATTAATAATAATAATACTAATAGTACTAAATCTGCTTATATGCAAGCGCTTTATTAAGGTAACAGTTTTTTGGTTTCTTGCTTATATCTCGAAAACAGTTACTCCTATGAATTTTTGTCTTTTTTTCAAAATTAAAGCTGATAAAATTTCCTACAAAATAGTTATTTGCATTTTTCTTGTAGAACCAACCATAAGCGAGTTATAGAGTTGGATATAAATAATTTTTAACAAAAATTTGCTTTAAAATAAAATGTTTGAAAAACTGAAATTAAACTAATTTAATTGTGTCTAACACTTCAGTAGAGGAAAAAGGAAAAGACATAAAAGTCACTAAAGGTTTCAGAGTTGTCTTTAGTTGTCATATTAATAACAATAACATTAATAATAATAATACTAATAGTACTAAATTTGCTTATATGCAAACGCTTAATTAAGGTAACAGTGTTTTGGTTTCTTGCTTATATCTCGAAAACAGTTACTCCTATCAATTTTTATCTTTTTACTAAAATTCAAGCTGATAATATTTCCTATAAAATAGTAACTTGCATTTTTCATGTAGGACTAACCATAAGCGAGATATATGATTGAAAATAATTAATATTTAAAAAAAAAGTGCTTTAACAGAAAATGTCTTGTGATTTAAAATACACTTAATTTATTGGGTCCAATACTTTATTAGAAGAAAAAGGAAGTGACATAAAAGTCACTGAAGTCTTCAGAGTCGTTTTTAAATGCTGCAGTTTCGTCTTCGTCTCAAACATTGAAAACTGAATTACATTTTTGTTCAGTAACAGTCACAGTTTTCTTATTGGTTTTTTGCTTATATCTCGAAAACAGTTACTCCTATCAATTTTTATCTTTCTGTCAAAATTAATGCTGATAAAATTTCCTACAAAATAAATATTTGCATTTTTCTTGTAGGACCAACCATAAGCGAGTTATAGAGTTGGATATAAATAATATTTAACAAAAATTTGCTTTAAAATAAAATGTTTGAAAAACTGAAATTAAACTAATTTAATTGTGTCTAACACTTTAGTAGAGGAAAAAGAAGAAGACATAAAAGTCACTAAAGGTTTCAAAGTTGTCTTTAATCGTCATATTAATAACAATAACATTAATAATAATAATACTAATAGTACTAAATTTGCTTATATGCAAACGCTTAATTAAGGTAACAGTGTTTTGGTTTCTTGCTCATATCTCGAAAACAGTTACTCCTATCAATTTTTATCTTTCTTCCAAAATTAAAGCTGATAACATTTCCTACAAAATAGTTATTTGCATTTTTCTTGTGGGACCAACCATAAGCGAGTTATAAAGTTGGATATAAATAATATTTAACAAAAACTTGCTTAAAAATAAAATGTTTGAAATACTGAAATTAAACTAAATTAATTGTGTCTAACACTTTAGTAGAGAAAAAAGAAAAAGACATAAAAGTCACCAAAGTCTTCAGAATCGTTTTTAGTCGTCATATTAATAACAATAACATTAATAATAATAATACTAATAGTACTAAGTCTGCTTATATGCAAGCGCTTTATTAAGGTAACAGTTTTTTGGTTTCTTGCTTATATCTCGAAAACAGTTACTCCTATGAATTTTTGTCTTTTTTTCAAAATTAAAGCTGATAAAATTTCCTACAAAATAGTTATTTGCATTTTTCTTGTAGGACCAACCATAAGCGAGTTATAGAGTTGGATATAAATAATTTTTAACAAAAATTTGCTTTAAAATAAAATGTTTGAAAAACTGAAATTAAACTAATTTAATTGTGTCTAACACTTTAGTAGAGGAAAAAGGAAAAGACATAAAAGTCACTAAAGGTTTCAGAGTTGTCTTTAGTTGTCATATTAATAACAATAACATTAATAATAATAATACTAATAGTACTAAATTTGCTTATATGCAAACGCTTAATTAAGGTAACAGTGTTTTGGTTTCTTGCTTATATCTCGAAAACAGTTACTCCTATTAATTTTTATCTTTTTACTAAAATTCAAGCTGATAAAATTTCCTATAAAATAGTTATTTGCATTTTTCATGTAGGACTAACCATAAGCGAGATATATGATTGAAAATAATTAATATTTAAAAAAAAAGTGCTTTAACAGAAAATGTCTTGTGATTTAAAATACACTTAATTTATTGGGTCCAATACTTTATTAGAAGAAAAAGGAAGTGACATAAAAGTCACTGAAGTCTTCAGAGTCGTTTTTAAATGCTGCAGTTTCGTCTTCGTCTCAAACATTGAAAACTGAATTACATTTTTGTTCAGTAACAGTCACAGTTTTCTTATTGGTTTTTTGCTTATATCTCGAAAACAGTTACTCCTATCAATTTTTATCTTTCTGTCAAAATTAAAGCTGATAACATTTCCTACAAAATAGTTATTTGCATTTTTCTTGTAGGACCAACCATAAGCGAGTTATAAAGTTGGATATAAATAATATTTAACAAAAACTTGCTTAAAAATAAAATGTTTGAAATACTGAAATTAAACTAAATTAATTGTGTCTAACACTTTAGTAGAGAAAAAAGAAAAAGACATAAAAGTCACCAAAGTCTTCAGAATCGTTTTTAGTCGTCATATTAATAACAATAACATTAATAATAATAATACTAATAGTACTAAATCTGCTTATATGCAAGCGCTTTATTAAGGTAACAGTTTTTTGGTTTCTTGCTTATATCTCGAAAACAGTTACTCCTATGAATTTTTGTCTTTCTTTCAAAATCAAAGCTGATAAAATATTCTACAAAATAGTTATTTGCATTTTTCTTGTAGGACCAACCATAAGCGAGTTATAAAGTTGGATATAAATAATATTTAACAAAAACTTGCTTAAAAATAAAATGTTTGAAATACTGAAATTAAACTAAATTAATTGTGTCTAACACTTTAGTAGAGAAAAAAGAAAAAGACATAAAAGTCACCAAAGTCTTCAGAATCGTTTTTAGTCGTCATATTAATAACAATAACATTAATAATAATAATAATACTAATAGTACTAAATCTGCTTATATGCAAGCGCTTTATTAAGGTAACAGTTTTTTGGTTTCTTGCTTATATCTCGAAAACAGTTACTCCTATGAATTTTTGTCTTTCTTTCAAAATTAAAGCTGATAAAATATTCTACAAAATAGTTATTTGCATTTTTCTTGTAGGACCAACCATAAGCGAGTTATAGAGTTGGATATAAATAATATTTAACAAAAATTTGCTTTAAAATAAAATGTTTGAAAAACTGAAATTAAACTAATTTAACTGTGTCTAACACTTTAGTAGAGAAAAAAGGAAAAGACATAAAAGTCACTAAAGGTTTCAGAGTTGTCTTTAGTTGTCATATTAATAACAATAACATTAATAATAATAATACTAATAGTACTAAATTTGCTTATATGCAAACGCTTAATTAAGGTAACAGTGTTTTGGTTTCTTGCTTATATCTCGAAAACAGTTACTCCAATCAATTTTTATCTTTTTACTAAAATTCAAGCTGATAAAATTTCCTACAAAATAGTTATTTGCATTTTTCATGTAGGACTAACCATAAGCGAGATATATGATTGAAAATAATTAATATTTAAAAAAAAAGTGCTTTAACAGAAAATGTCTTGTGATTTAAAATACACTTAATTTATTGGGTCCAATACTTTATTAGAAGAAAAAGGAAGTGACATAAAAGTCACTGAAGTCTTCAGAGTCGTTTTTAAATGCTGCAGTTTCGTCTTCGTCTCAAACATTGAAAACCGAATTACATTTTTGTTCAGTAACAGTCACAGTTTTCTTATTGATTTTTTGCTTATATCTCGAAAACAGTTACTCCTATCAATTTTTATCTTTTTTTCAAAATTAAAGCTGATAAAATTTCCTACAAAATAGTTATTTGCATTTTTCTTGTAGGACCAACAATAAGCGAGTTATAGAGTTGGATATAAATAATATTTAACAAAAATTTGCTTTAAAATAAAATGTTTGAAAAACTGAAATTAAACTAATTTAATTGTGTCTAACACTTTAGTAGAGGAAAAAGAAGAAGACATAAAAGTCACTAAAGGTTTCAAAGTTGTCTTTAATCGTAATATTAATAACAATAACATTAATAATAATAATACTAATAGTACTAAATTTGCTTATATGCAAACGCTTAATTAAGGTAACAGTGTTTTGGTTTCTTGCTTATATCTCGAAAACAGTTACTCCTATCAATTTTTATCTTTTTACTAAAATTAAAGCTGATAAAATTTCCTACAAAATAGTTAATTGCATTTTTAATGTAGGACTAACCATAAGCGAGATATAAGTTTGAAAATAATTAAAATTTAAAAAAAAGTGCTTCAACAGAAAATGTCTTGTGATTTAAAATACACTTAATTTATTGGGTCCAATACTTTATTAGAAGAAAAAAGAGGTGACAGAAAGGTCACTGAAGTCTTTAGAGTCGTTTGTAAATGCTGCATTTTCGTCTTCGTCTCAAACATTGAAAACTGAATTACATTTTTGTTCAGTAACTGTTACAGTTTTCTTATTGGTTTTTTGCTTATATCTCGAAAACAGTTACTCCTATCAATTTTTATCTTTCTTTTAAAATTAAAGCTGATAAAGCTTCCTACAAAATAGTTGTTTGCATTTTTCTTGTAGGACCAACCATAAGCGAGTTATAGAGTTGGATATAAATAATATTTAACAAAAATTTGCTTTAAATAAAATGTTTGAAAAACCGAAATTAAACTAAATTAATTGAGTCTAACACTTTAGTAGAGAAAAAAGAAAAAGACATAAAAGTCACCAAAGTCTTCAGAATCGCTTTTAGTCGTCATATTAATAATAATAACATTATTAATAATAATACTAATAGTACTAAATCTGCTTATATGCAAGCGCTTTATTAAGGTAACAGTTTTTTGGTTTCTTGCTTATATCTCGAAAACAGTTACTCCTATCAATTTTTATCTTTTTTTCAAAATTAAAGCTGATAAAATTTCCTACAAAATAGTTATTTGCATTTTTCTTGTAGGACCAACCATAAGCGAGTTATAGAGTTGGATATAAATAATATTTAACAAAAATTTGCTTTAAAATAAAATGTTTGAAAAACTGAAATTAAACTAATTTAATTGTGTCTAACACTTTAGTAGAGGAAAAAGAAGAAGACATAAAAGTCACTAAAGGTTTCAAAGTTGTCTTTAATCGTCATATTAATAACAATAACATTAATAATAATAATACTAATAGTACTAAATTTGCTTATATGCAAACGCTTAATTAAGGTAACAGTGTTTTGGTTTCTTGCTCATATCTCGAAAACAGTTACTCCTATCAATTTTTATCTTTTTACTAAAATTCAAGCTGATAAAATTTCCTACAAAATAATTATTTGCATTTTTTATGTAGGACTAACCATAAGCGAGATATAAGATTGAAAATAATTAATATTTAAAAAAGAAGTGCTTTAACAGAAAATGTCTTGTGATTTAAAATACACTTAATTTATTAGGTCCAATACTTTATTAGAAAAAAAGGGGGTGACATATAAGTCACTGAAGTCTTCAGAGTCGATTTTAAATGCTGCATTTTCGTCTTCGTCTCAAACATTGAAAACTGAATTATATTTTTGTTCTGAAACGGTAACAGTTTTTACTTTGGTTTTTTGCTTATATCTCGAAAACAGTTACTCCTATCAATTTTTATCTTTCTTTCAAAATTAAAGCTGATAACATTTCCTACAAAATAGTTATTTGCATTTTTCTTGTAGGACCAACCATAAGCGAGTTATAAAGTTGGATATAAATAATATTTAACAAAAACTTGCTTAAAAATAAAATGTTTGAAATACTGAAATTAAACTAAATTAATTGTGTCTAACACTTTAGTAGAGAAAAAAGAAAAAGACATAAAAGTCACCAAAGTCTTCAGAATCGTTTTTAGTCGTCATATTAATAACAATAACATTAATAATAATAATACTAATAGTACTAAATCTGCTTATATGCAAGCGCTTTATTAAGGTAACAGTTTTTTGGTTTCTTGCTTATATCTCGAAAACAGTTACTCCTATGAATTTTTGTCTTTCTTTCAAAATCAAAGCTGATAAAATATTCTACAAAATAGTTATTTGCATTTTTCTTGTAGGACCAACCATAAGCGAGTTATAGAGTTAGATATAAATAATATTTAACAAAAATTTGCTTTAAAATAAAATGTTTGAAAAACTGAAATTAAACTAATTTTACTGTGTCTAACACTTTAGTAGAGAAAAAACGAAAAGACATAAAAGTCACTAAAGGTTTCAGAGTTGTCTTTAGTTGTCATATTAATAACAATAACATTAATAATAATAATACTAATAGTTCTAAATTTGCTTATATGCAAACGCTTAATTAAGGTAACAGTGTTTTGGTTTCTTGCTTATATCTCGAAAACAGTTACTCCTATCAATTTTTATCTTTTTACTAAAATTCAAGCTGATAAAATTTCCTACAAAATAGTTATTTGCATTCTTCATGTAGGACTAACCATAAGCGAGATATATGATTGAAAATAATTAATATTTAAAAAAAAAGTGCTTTAACAAAAAATGTCTTGTGATTTAAAATACACTTAATTTATTGGGTCCAATACTTTATTAGAAGAAAAAGGAAGTGACATAAAAGTCACTGAAGTCTTCAGAGTCGTTTTTAAATGCTGCAGTTTCGTCTTCGTCTCAAACATTGAAAACCGAATTACATTTTTGTTCAGTAACAGTCACAGTTTTCTTATTGGTTTTTTGCTTATATCTCGAAAACAGTTACTCCTATCAATTTTTATCTTTCTTTCAAAATTAAAGCTGATAAAATTTCCTACAAAATAGTTATTTGCATTTTTCTTGTACGACCAACCATAAGCGAGTTATAGAGTTGGATATAAATAATATTTAACAAAAATTTGCTTTAAAATAAAATGTTTGAAAAACTGAAATTAAACTAATTTAATTGTGTCTAACACTTTAGTAGAGGAAAAAGAAGAAGACATAAAAGTCACTAAAGGTTTCAAAGTTGTCTTTAATCGTCATATTAATAACAATAACATTAATAATAATAATACTAATAGTACTAAATTTGCTTATATGCAAACGCTTAATTAAGGTAACAGTGTTTTGGTTTCTTGCTCATATCTCGAAAACAGTTACTCCTATCAATTTTTATCTTTTTACTAAAATTCAAGCTGATAAAATTTCCTACAAAATAATTATTTGCATTTTTTATGTAGGACTAACCATAAGCGAGATATAAGATTGAAAATAATTAATATTTAAAAAAGAAGTGCTTTAACAGAAAATGTCTTGTGATTTAAAATACACTTAATTTATTAGGTCCAATACTTTATTAGAAAAAAAGGGGGTGACATATAAGTCACTGAAGTCTTCAGAGTCGATTTTAAATGCTGCATTTTCGTCTTCGTCTCAAACATTGAAAACTGAATTATATTTTTGTTCTGAAACGGTAACAGTTTTTACTTTGGTTTTTTGCTTATATCTCGAAAACAGTTACTCCTATCAATTTTTATCTTTCTTTCAAAATTAAAGCTGATAACATTTCCTACAAAATAGTTATTTGCATTTTTCTTGTAGGACCAACCATAAGCGAGTTATAAAGTTGGATATAAATAATATTTAACAAAAACTTGCTTAAAAATAAAATGTTTGAAATACTGAAATTAAACTAAATTAATTGTGTCTAACACTTTAGTAGAGAAAAAAGAAAAAGACATAAAAGTCACCAAAGTCTTCAGAATCGTTTTTAGTCGTCATATTAATAACAATAACATTAATAATAATAATACTAATAGTACTAAATCTGCTTATATGCAAGCGCTTTATTAAGGTAACAGTTTTTTGGTTTCTTGCTTATATCTCGAAAACAGTTACTCCTATGAATTTTTGTCTTTCTTTCAAAATCAAAGCTGATAATATATTCTACAAAATAGTTATTTGCATTTTTCTTGTAGGACCAACCATAAGCGACTTATAGCGTTGGATATAAATAATATTTAACAAAAATTTGCTTTAAAATAAAATGTTTGAAAAACTGAAATTAAACTAATTTTACTGTGTCTAACACTTTAGTAGAGAAAAAACGAAAAGACATAAAAGTCACTAAAGGTTTCAGAGTTGTCTTTAGTTGTCATATTAATAACAATAACATTAATAATAATAATACTAATAGTTCTAAATTTGCTTATATGCAAACGCTTAATTAAGGTAACAGTGTTTTGGTTTCTTGCTTATATCTCGAAAACAGTTACTCCTATCAATTTTTATCTTTTTACTAAAATTCAAGCTGATAAAATTTCCTACAAAATAGTTATTTGCATTTTTCATGTAGGACTAACCATAAGCGAGATATATGATTGAAAATAATTAATATTTAAAAAAAAAGTGATTTAACAAAAAATGTCTTGTGATTTAAAATACACTTAATTTATTGGGTCCAATACTTTATTAGAAGAAAAAAGAAGTGACATAAAAGTCACTGAAGTCTTCAGAGTCGTTTTTAAATGCTGCAGTTTCGTCTTCGTCTCAAACATTGAAAACCGAATTACATTTTTGTTCAGTAACAGTCACAGTTTTCTTATTGGTTTTTTGCTTATATCTCGAAAACAGTTACTCCTATCAATTTTTATCTTTCTTTTAAAATTAAAGCTGATAAAGCTTCCTACAAAATAGTTGTTTGCATTTTTCTTGTAGGACCAACCATAAGCGAGTTATAGAGTTGGATATAAATAATATTTAACAAAAATTTGCTTTAAATAAAATGTTTGAAAAACCGAAATTAAACTAAATTAATTGAGTCTAACACTTTAGTAGAGAAAAAAGAAAAAGACATAAAAGTCACCAAAGTCTTCAGAATCGTTTTTAGTCGTCATATTAATAACAATAACATTATTAATAATAATACTAATAGTACTAAATCTGCTTATATGCAAGCGCTTTATTAAGGTAACAGTTTTTTGGTTTCTTGCTTATATCTCGAAAACAGTTACTCCTATCAATTTTTATCTTTTTTTCAAAATTAAAGCTGATAAAATTTCCTACAAAATAGTTATTTGCATTTTTCTTGTAGGACCAACCATAAGCGAGTTATAGAGTTGGATATAAATAATATTTAACAAAAATTTGCTTTAAAATAAAATGTTTGAAAAACTGAAATTAAACTAATTTAATTGTGTCTAACACTTTAGTAGAGGAAAAAGAAGAAGACATAAAAGTCACTAAAGGTTTCAAAGTTGTCTTTAATCGTCATATTAATAATAATAATACTAATAGTACTAAATTTGCTTATATGCAAACGCTTAATTAAGGTAACAGTGTTTTGGTTTCTTGCTCATATCTCGAAAACAGTTACTCCTATCAATTTTTATCTTTTTACTAAAATTCAAGCTGATAAAATTTCCTACAAAATAATTATTTGCATTTTTTATGTAGGACTAACCATAAGCGAGATATAAGATTGAAAATAATTAATATTTAAAAAAGAAGTGCTTTAACAGAAAATGTCTTGTGATTTAAAATACACTTAATTTATTAGGTCCAATACTTTATTAGAAAAAAAGGGGGTGACATATAAGTCACTGAAGTCTTCAGAGTCGATTTTAAATGCTGCATTTTCGTCTTCGTCTCAAACATTGAAAACTGAATTATATTTTTGTTCTGAAACGGTAACAGTTTTTACTTTGGTTTTTTGCTTATATCTCGAAAACAGTTACTCCTATCAATTTTTATCTTTCTTTCATAATTAAAGCTGATAACATTTCCTACAAAATAGTTATTTGCATTTTTCTTGTAGGACCAACCATAAGCGAGTTATAAAGTTGGATATAAATAATATTTAACAAAAACTTGCTTAAAAATAAAATGTTTGAAATACTGAAATTAAACTAAATTAATTGTGTCTAACACTTTAGTAGAGAAAAAAGAAAAAGACATAAAAGTCACCAAAGTCTTCAGAATCGTTTTTAGTCGTCATATTAATAACAATAACATTAATAATAATAATACTAATAGTACTAAATCTGCTTATATGCAAGCGCTTTATTAAGGTAACAGTTTTTTGGTTTTTTGCTTATATCTCGAAAACAGTTACTCCTATCAATTTTTATCTTTCTTTTAAAATTAAAGCTGATAAAGCTTCCTACAAAATAGTTGTTTGCATTTTTCTTGTAGGACCAACCATAAGCGAGTTATAGAGTTGGATATAAATAATATTTAACAAAAATTTGCTTTAAATAAAATGTTTGAAAAACCGAAATTAAACTAAATTAATTGAGTCTAACACTTTAGTAGAGAAAAAAGAAAAAGACATAAAAGTCACCAAAGTCTTCAGAATCGTTTTTAGTCGTCATATTAATAACAATAACATTATTAATAATAATACTAATAGTACTAAATCTGCTTATATGCAAGCGCTTTATTAAGGTAACAGTTTTTTGGTTTCTTGCTTATATCTCGAAAACAGTTACTCCTATCAATTTTTATCTTTTTTTCAAAATTAAAGCTGATAAAATTTCCTACAAAATAGTTATTTGCATTTTTCTTGTAGGACCAACCATAAGCGAGTTATAGAGTTGGATATAAATAATATTTAACAAAAATTTGCTTTAAAATAAAATGTTTGAAAAACTGAAATTAAACTAATTTAATTGTGTCTAACACTTTAGTCGAGGAAAAAGAAGAAGACATAAAAGTCACTAAAGGTTTCAAAGTTGTCTTTAATCGTCATATTAATAACAATAACATTAATAATAATAATACTAATAGTACTAAATTTGCTTATATGCAAACGCTTAATTAAGGTAACAGTGTTTTGGTTTCTTGCTCATATCTCGAAAACAGTTACTCCTATCAATTTTTATCTTTTTACTAAAATTCAAGCTGATAAAATTTCCTACAAAATAATTATTTGCATTTTTTATGTAGGACTAACCATAAGCGAGATATAAGATTGAAAATAATTAATATTTAAAAAAGAAGTGCTTTAACAGAAAATGTCTTGTGATTTAAAATACACTTAATTTATTAGGTCCAATACTTTATTAGAAAAAAAGGGGGTGACATATAAGTCACTGAAGTCTTCAGAGTCGATTTTAAATGCTGCATTTTCGTCTTCGTCTCAAACATTGAAAACTGAATTATATTTTTGTTCTGAAACGGTAACAGTTTTTACTTTGGTTTTTTGCTTATATCTCGAAAACAGTTACTCCTATCAATTTTTATCTTTCTTTCAAAATTAAAGCTGATAACATTTCCTACAAAATAGTTATTTGCATTTTTCTTGTAGGACCAACCATAAGCGAGTTATAAAGTTGGATATAAATAATATTTAACAAAAACTTGCTTAAAAATAAAATGTTTGAAATACTGAAATTAAACTAAATTAATTGTGTCTAACACTTTAGTAGAGAAAAAAGAAAAAGACATAAAAGTCACCAAAGTCTTCAGAATCGTTTTTAGTCGTCATATTAATAACAATAACATTAATAATAATAATACTAATAGTACTAAATCTGCTTATATGCAAGCGCTTTATTAAGGTAACAGTTTTTTGGTTTCTTGCTTATATCTCGAAAACAGTTACTCCTATGAATTTTTGTCTTTCTTTCAAAATCAAAGCTGATAAAATATTCTACAAAATAGTTATTTGCATTTTTCTTGTAGGACCAACCATAAGCGAGTTATAGAGTTGGATATAAATAATATTTAACAAAAATTTGCTTTAAAATAAAATGTTTGAAAAACTGAAATTAAACTAATTTTACTGTGTCTAACACTTTAGTAGAGAAAAAACGAAAAGACATAAAAGTCACTAAAGGTTTCAGAGTTGTCTTTAGTTGTCATATTAATAACAATAACATTAATAATAATAATACTAATAGTTCTAAATTTGCTTATATGCAAACGCTTAATTAAGGTAACAGTGTTTTGGTTTCTTGCTTATATCTCGAAAACAGTTACTCCTATCAATTTTTGTCTTTTTACTAAAATTCAAGCTGATAAAATTTCCTACAAAATAGTTATTTGCATTTTTCATGTAGGACTAACCATAAGCGAGATATATGATTGAAAATAATTAATATTTAAAAAAAAAGTGCTTTAACAGAAAATGTCTTGTGATTTAAAATACACTTAATTTATTGGGTCCAATACTTTATTAGAAAAAAAAGGAAGTGACATAAAAGTCACTGAAGTCTTCAGAGTCGTTTTTAAATGCTGCAGTTTCGTCTTCGTCTCAAACATTGAAAACTGAATTACATTTTTGTTCAGTAACAGTCACAGTTTTCTTATTGGTTTTTTGCTTATATCTCGAAAACAGTTACTCCTATCAATTTTTATCTTTCTGTCAAAATTAAAGCTGATAAAATTTCCTACAAAATAAATAAGTGCATTTTTCTTGTAGGACCAACCATAAGCGAGTTATAGAGTTGGATATAAATAATATTTAACAAAAATTTGCTTTAAAATAAAATGTTTGAAAAACTGAAATTAAACTAATTTAATTGTGTCTAACACTTTAGTAGAGGAAAAAGAAGAAGACATAAAAGTCACTAAAGGTTTCAAAGTTGTCTTTAATCGTCATATTAATAACAATAACATTAATAATAATAATACTAATAGTACTAAATTTGCTTATATGCAAACGCTTAATTAAGGTAACAGTGTTTTGGTTTCTTGCTCATATCTCGAAAACAGTTACTCCTATCAATTTTTATCTTTCTTTCAAAATTAAAGCTGATAACATTTCCTACAAAATAGTTATTTGCATTTTTCTTGTGGGACCAACCATAAGCGAGTTATAAAGTTGGATATAAATAATATTTAACAAAAACTTGCTTAAAAATAAAATGTTTGAAATACTGAAATTAAACTAAATTAATTGTGTCTAACACTTTAGTAGAGAAAAAAGAAAAAGACACAAAAGTCACCAAAGTCTTCAGAATCGTTTTTAGTCGTCATATTAATAACAATAACATTAATAATAATATTACTAATAGTACTAAATCTGCTTATATGCAAGCGCTTTATTAAGGTAACAGTTTTTTGGTTTCTTGCTTATATCTCGAAAACAGTTACTCCAATGAATTTTTGTCTTTTTTTCAAAATTAAAGCTGATAAAATTTCCTACAAAATAGTTATTTGCATTTTTCTTGTAGGACCAACCATAAGCGAGTTATAGAGTTGGATATAAATACTTTTTAACAAAAATTTGCTTTAAAATAAAATGTTTGAAAATCTGAAATTAAACTAATTTAATTGTGTCTAACACTTTAGTAGAGGAAAAAGGAAAAGACATAAAAGTCACTAAAGGTTTCAGAGTTGTCTTTAGTTGTCATATTAATAACAATAACATTAATAATAATAATACTAATAGTACTAAATTTGCTTATATGCAAACGCTTAATTAAGGTAACAGTGTTTTGGTTTCTTGCTTATATCTCGAAAACAGTTACTCCTATCAATTTTTATCTTTTTACTAAAATTCAAGCTGATAAAATTTCCTATAAAATAGTTATTTGCATTTTTCATGTAGGACTAACCATAAGCGAGATATATGATTGAAAATAATTAATATTTAAAAAAAAAAGTGCTTTAACAGAAAATGTCTTGTGATTTAAAATACACTTAATTTATTGGGTCCAATACTTTATTAGAAGAAAAAGGAAGTGACATAAAAGTCACTGAAGTCTTCAGAGTCGTTTTTAAATGCTGCAGTTTCGTCTTCGTCTCAAACATTGAAAACTGAATTACATTTTTGTTCAGTAACAGTCACAGTTTTCTTATTGGTTTTTTGCTTATATCTCGAAAACAGTTACTCCTATCAATTTTTATCTTTCTTTCAAAATTAAAGCTGATAACATTTCCTACAAAATAGTTATTTGCATTTTTCTTGTAGGACCAACCATAAGCGAGTTATAAAGTTGGATATAAATAATATTTAACAAAAACTTGCTTAAAAATAAAATGTTTGAAATACTGAAATTAAACTAAATTAATTGTGTCTAACACTTTAGTAGAGAAAAAAGAAAAAGACATAAAAGTCACCAAAGTCTTCAAAATCGTTTTTAGTCGTCATATTAATAACAATAACATTAATAATAATAATAATACTAATAGTACTAAATCTGCTTATATGCAAGCGCTTTATTAAGGTAACAGTTTTTTGGTTTCTTGCTTATATCTCGAAAACAGTTACTCCTATGAATTTTTGTCTTTCTTGTCTTCTTCTTTTTCCTCTACTAAAGTGTTAGACACAATTAAATTAGTTTAATTTCAGTTTTTCAAACATTTTATTTTAAAGCAAATTTTTGTTAAATATTATTTATATCCAACTCTATAACTCGCTTATGGTTGGTCCTACAAGAAAAATGCAAATAACTATTTTGTAGGAAATTTTATCAGCTTTAATTTTGAAAAAAAGATAAAAATTGATAGGAGTAACTGTTTTCGAGATATGAGCAAAAAACCAATAAGAAAACTGTGACTGTTACTGAACAAAAATGTAATTCGGTTTTCAATGTTTGACACGAAGACGAAACTGCAGCATTTAAAAACGACTCTGAAGACTTCAGTGATTTTTATGTCACTTCCTTTTTCTTCTAATAAAGTATTGGACCCAATAAATTAAGTGTATTTTAAATCACAAGACATTTTCTGTTAAAGCACTTTTTTTTTAAATATTAATTATTTTCAATCATATATCTCGCTTATGGTTAGTCCTACATGAAAAATGCAAATAACTATTTTGTAGGAAAATTTATCAGCTTAAATTTTAGTAAAAAAATAAAAATTGATAGGAGTAACTGTTTTCGAGATATAAGCAAGAAACCAAAACACTGTTACCTTAATTAAGCGTTTGCATATAAGCAAATTTAGTACTATTAGTATTATTATTATTAATGTTATTGTTATTAATATGACAACTAAAGACAACTCTGAAACCTTTAGTGACTTTTATGTCTTTTCCTTTTTTCTCTACTAAAGTGTTAGACACAGTTAAATTAGTTTAATTTCAGTTTTTCAAACATTTTATTTTAAAGCAAATTTTTGTTAAATATTATTTATATCCAACTCTATACTCGCTTATGGTTGGTCCTACAAGAAAAATGCAAATAACTATTTTGTAGAATATTTTATCAGCTTTAATTTTGAAAGAAAGACAAAAATTCATAGGAGTAACTGTTTTCGAGATATAAGCAAGAAACCAAAAAACTGTTACCTTAATAAAGCGCTTGCATATAAGCAGATTTAGTACTATTAGTATTATTATTATTAATGTTATTGTTATTAATATGACGACTAAAAACGATTCTGAAGACTTTGGTGACTTTTATGTCTTTTTCTTTTTTCTCTACTAAAGTGTTAGACACAATTAATTTAGTTTAATTTCAGTTTTTCAAACATTTTATTTTAAAGCAAATTTTTGTTAAATATTATTTATATCCAACTCTATACTCGCTTATGGTTGGTCCTACAAGAAAAATGCAAATAACTATTTTGTAGGAAATGTTATCAGCTTTAATTTTGAAAGAAAGATAAAAATTGATAGGAGTAACTGTTTTCGAGATATAAGCAAAAAACCAAAGTAAAAACTGTTACCGTTTCAGAACAAAAATGTAATTCAGTTTTCTATGTTTGAGACGAAGACGAAAATGCAGCATTTAAAATCGACCCTGAAGACTTCAGTGACTTATATGTCACCCCCTTTTTTTTTAATAAAGTATTGGACCTAATAAATTAAGTGTATTTTAAATTACAAGACATTTTCTGTTAAAGCACTTCTTTTTTAAATATTAATTATTTTCAATCTTATATCTCGCTTATGGTTAGTCCTACATAAAAAATGCAAATAACTATTTTGTAGGAAATTTTATCAGCTTGAATTTTAGTAAAAAGATAAAAATTGATAGGAGTAACTGTTTTCGAGATATGAGCAAGAAACCAAAACACTGTTACCTTAATTAAGTGTTTGCATATAAGCAAATTTAGTACTATTAGTATTATTATAATTAATGTTATTGTTATTAATATGACTATTAAAGACAACTTTGAAACCTTTAGTGACTTTTATGTCTTCTTCTTTTTCCTCTACTAAAGTGTTAGACACAATTAAATTAGTTTAATTTCAGTTTTTCAAACATTTTATTTTAAAGCAAATTTTTGTTAAATATTATTTATATCCATCTCTATAACTCGCTTATGGTTGGTCCTACAAGAAAAATGCAATTAACTATTTTGTAGGAAATTTTATCAGCTTTAATTTTGAAAGAAAGATAAAAATTGATAGGAGTAACTGTTTTCGAGATATAAGCAAAAAACCAATAAGAAAACTGTGACTGTTACTGAACAAAAATGTAATTCGGTTTTCAATGTTTGAGACGAAGACGAAACTGCAGCATTTAAAAACGACTCTGAAGACTTCAGTGACTTTTATGTTACTTCCTTTTTCTTCTAATAAAGTATTGTACCCAATAAATTAAGTGTATTTTAAATCACAAGACATTTTCTGTTAAAGCACTTTTTTTTTTAAATATTAATTATTTTCAATCATATATCTCGCTTATGGTTAGTCCTACATGAAAAATGCAAATAACTAGTTTGTAGGAAATTTTATCAGCTTGAATTTTAGTAAAATGATAAAAATTGATAGGAGTAACTGTTTTCGAGATATAAGCAAGAAACCAAAACACTGTTACCTTAATTAAGCGTTTGCATATAAGCAAATTTAGTACTATTAGTATTATTATTATTAATGTTATTGTTATTAATATGACAACTAAAAACAACTCTGAAACCTTTAGTGACTTTTATGTCTTTTCCTTTTTTCTCTACTAAAGTGTTAGACACAGTTAAATTAGTTTAATTTCCGTTTTTCAAACATTTTATTTTAAAGCAAATTTTTGTTAAATATTATTTATATCCAACTCTATAACTCGCTTATGGTTGGTCCTACAAGAAAAATGCAAATAGCTATTTTGTAGAATATTTTATCAGCTTTAATTTTGAAAGAAAGACAAAAATTCATAGGAGTAACTGTTTTCGAGATATAAGCAAGAAACCAAAAAACTGTTACCTTAATAAAGCGCTTGCATATAAGCAGATTTAGTACTATTAGTATTATTATTATTAATGTTATTGTTATTAATATGACGACTAAAAACGATTCTGAAGACTTTGGTGACTTTTATGTTTTTTTCTTTTTTCTCTACTAAAGTGTTAGACACAATTAATTTAGTTTAATTTCAGTATTTCAAACATTTTATTTTTAAGCAAGTTTTTGTTAAATATTATTTATATCCAACTTTATAACTCGCTTATTGTTGGTCTTACAAAAAAAATGCAAATAACTATTTTGTAGAAAATGTTATCAGCTTTAATTTTGAAAGAAAAATAAAAATTGATAGGAGTAACTGTTTTCGAGATATAAGCAAAAAACCAAACTAAAAACTGTTACCGTTTCAGAACAAAAATGTAATTCAGTTTTCAATGTTTGAGACGAAGACGAAAATGCAGCATTTAAAATCGACTCTGAAGACTTCAGTGACTTATATGTCACCCCCTTTTTTTTTTTAATAAAGTATTGGACCTAATAAATTAAGTGTATTTTAAATCACAAGACATTTTCTGTTAAAGCACTTCTTTTTTAAATATTAATTATTTTCAATCTTATATCTCGCTTATGGTTAGTCCTACATAAAAAATGCAAATAACTATTTTGTAGGAAATTTTATCAGCTTGAATTTTAGTAAAAAGATAAAAATTGATAGGAATAACTGTTTTCGAGATATGAGCAAGAAACCAAAACACTGTTACCTTAATTAAGCGTTTGCATATAAGCAAATTTAGTACTATTAGTATTATTATTATTAATGTTATTGTTATTAATATGACGATTAAAGACAACTTTGAAACTTTTAGTAACTTTTATGTCTTCTTCTTTTTCCTCTACTAAAGTGTTAGACACAATTAAATTAGTTTAATTTCAGTTTTTCAAACATTTTATTTTAAAGCAAATTTTTGTTAAATATTATTTATATCCAACTCTATAACTCGCTTATGGTTGGTCCTACAAGAAAAATGCAAATAACTATTTTGTAGGAAATTTTATCAGCTTTAATTTTGACAGAAAGAAAAAAATTCATAGGAGTAACTGTTTTCGAGATATAAGCAAAAAACCAATAAGAAAACTGTGACTGTTACTGAACAAAAATGTAATTCAGTTTTCAATGTTTGAGACGAAGACGAAACTGCAGCATTTAAAAACGACTCTGAAGACTTCAGTGACTTTTATGTCACTTCCTTTTTCTTCTAATAAAGTATTGGACCCAATAAATTAAGTGTATTTTAAATCACAAGACATTTTCTGTTAAAGCACTTTTTTTTTAAATATTAATTATTTTCAATCATATATCTCGCTTATGGTTAGTCCTACATGAAAAATGCAAATAACTATTTTGTAGGAAATTTTATCAGCTTGAATTTTAGTAAAAAGATAAAAATTGATAGGAGTAACTGTTTTCGAGATATAAGCAAGAAACCAAAACACTGTTACCTTAATTAAGCGTTTGCATATAAGCAAATTTAGTACTATTAGTATTATTATTATTAATGTTATTGTTATTAATATGACAACTAAAGACAACTCTGAAACCTTTAGTGACTTTTATGTCTTTTCCTTTTTTCTCTACTAAAGTGTTAGACACAGTTAAATTAGTTTAATTTCCGTTTTTCAAACTTTTTATTTTAAAGCAAATTTTTGTTAAATATTATTTATATCCAACTCTATAACTCGCTTATGGTTGGTCCTACAAGAAAAATGCAAATAACTATTTTGTAGAATATTTTATCAGCTTTAATTTTGAAAGAAAGACAAAAATTCATAGGAGTAACTGTTTTCGAGATATAAGCAAGAAACCAAAAAACTGTTACCTTAATAAAGCGCTTGCATATAAGCAAATTTAGTACTATTAGTATTATTATTATTAATGTTATTGTTATTAATATGACAACTAAAGACAACTCTGAAACCTTTAGTGACTTTTATGTCTTTTCCTTTTTTCTCTACTAAAGTGTTAGACACAGTTAAATTAGTTTAATTTCCGTTTTTCAAACATTTTATTTTAAAGCAAATTTTTGTTAAATATTATTTATATCCAACTCTATAACTCGCTTATGGTTGGTCCTACAAGAAAAATGCAAATAACTATTTTGTAGAATATTTTATCAGCTTTAATTTTGAAAGAAAGACAAAAATTCATAGGAGTAACTGTTTTCGAGATATAAGCAAGAAACCAAAAAACTGTTACCTTAATAAAGCGCTTGCATATAAGCAGATTTAGTACTATTAGTATTATTATTATTAATGTTATTGTTATTAATATGACGACTAAAAACGATTCTGAAGACTTTGGTGACTTTTATGTCTTTTTCTTTTTTCTCTACTAAAGTGTTAGACACAATTAATTTAGTTTAATTTCAGTATTTCAAACATTTTATTTTTAAGCAAGTTTTTGTTAAATATTATTTATATCCAACTTTATAACTCGCTTATGGTTGGTCTTACAAAAAAAATGCAAATAATTATTTTGTAGAAAATGTTATCAGCTTTAATTTTGAAAGAAAGATAAAAATTGATAGGAGTAACTGTTTTCGAGATTATAATATAAGCAAAAAACCAAAGTAAAAACTGTTACCGTTTCAAAACAAAAATGTAATTCAGTTTTCAATGTTTGAGACGAAGACGAAAATGCAGCATTTAAAATCGACTCTGAAGACTTCGCTTATGGTTGGTCCTACAAGAAAAATGCAAATAACTATTCTGTAGAATATTTTATCAGCTTTAATTTTGAAAGAAAGACAAAAATTCATAGGAGTAACTGTTTTCGGGGTATAAGCAAGAAACCAAAAAACTGTTACCTTAATAAAGCGCTTGCATATAAGCAGATTTAGTACTATTAGTATTATTATTATTAATGTTATTGTTATTAATATGACGACTAAAAACGATTCTGAAGACTTTGGTGACTTTTATGTCCTTTTCTTTTTTCTCTACTAAAGTGTTAGACACAATTAATTTAGTTTAATTTCAGTATTTCAAACATTTTATTTTTAAGCAAGTTTTTGTTAAATATTATTTATATCCAACTTTATAACTCGCTTATGGTTGGTCCTACAAGAAAAATGCAAATAACTATTTTGTAGGAAATTTTATCAGCTTGAATTTTAGTAAAAAGATAAAAATTGATAGGAGTAACTGTTTTCGAGATATAAGCAAGAAACCAAAACACTGTTACCTTAATTAAGCGTTTGCATATAAGCAAATTTAGTACTATTAGTATTATTATTATTAATGTTATTGTTATTAATATGACGATTAAAGACAACTTTGAAACCTTTAGTGACTTTTATGTCTTCTTCTTTTTCCTCTACTAAAGTGTTAGACACAATTAAATTAGTTTAATTTCAGTTTTCCAAACATTTTATTTTAAAGCAAATTTTTGTTAAATATTATTTATATCCAACTCTATAACTCGCTTATGGTTGGTCCTACAAGAAAAATGCAAATAACTATTTTGTAGGAAATTTTATCAGCTTTAATTTTGAAAGAAAGATAAAAATTAATAGGAGTAACTGTTTTCGAGATATAAGCAAAAAACCAATAAGAAAACTGTGACTGTTACTGAACAAAAATGTAATTCGGTTTTCAATGTTTGAGACGAAGACGAAACTGCAGCATTTAAAAACGACTCTGAAGACTTCAGTGACTTTTATGTCACTTCCTTTTTCTTCTAATAAAGTATTGGACCCAATAAATTAAGTGTATTTTAAATCACAAGACATTTTCTGTTAAAGCACTTCTTTTTTAAATATTAATTATTTTCAATCTTATATCTCGCTTATGGTTAGTCCTACATAAAAAATGCAAATAACTATTTTGTAGGAAATTTTATCAGCATGAATTTTAGTTAAAAGATAAAAATTGATAGGAGTAACTGTTTTCGAGATATAAGCAAGAAACCAAAACACTGTTACCTTAATTAAGCGTTTGCATATAAGCAAATTTAGTACTATTAGTATTATTATTATTAATGTTATTGTTATTAATATGACAACTAAAGACAACTCTGAAACCTTTAGTGACTTTTATGTTTTTTCCTTTTTTCTCTACTAAAGTGTTAGACACAGTAAAATTAGTTTAATTTCAGTTTTTCAAACATTTTATTTTAAAGCAAATTTTTGTTAAATATTATTTATATCCAACTCTATAACTCGCTTATGGTTGGTCCTACAAGAAAAATGCAAATAACTATTTTGTAGAATATTTTATCAGCTTTAATTTTGAAAGAAAGACAAAAATTCATAGGAGTAACTGTTTTCGAGATATAAGCAAGAAACCAAAAAACTGTTACCTTAATAAAGCGCTTGCATATAAGCAGATTTAGTACTATTAGTATTATAATTATTAATGTTATTGTTATTAATATGACGACTAAAAACGATTCTGAAGACTTTGGTGACTTTTATGTCTTTTTCTTTTTTCTCTACTAAAGTGTTAGACACAATTAATTTAGTTTAATTTCAGTATTTCAAACATTTTATTTTTAAGCAAGTTTTTGTTAAATATTATTTATATCCAACTTTATAACTCGCTTATGGTTGGTCCTACAAGAAAAATGCAAATAACTATTTTGTAGGAAATGTTATCAGCTTTAATTTTGAAAAAAAGATAAAAATTGATAGGAGTAACTGTTTTCGAGATATGAGCAAGAAACCAAAACACTGTTACCTTAATTAAGCGTTTGCATATAAGCAAATTTAGTACTATTAGTATTATTATTATTAATGTTATTGTTATTAATATGACGATTAAAGACAACTTTGAAACCTTTAGTGACTTTTATGTCTTCTTCTTTTTCCTCTACTAAAGTGTTAGACACAATTAAATTAGTTTAATTTCAGTTTTTCAAACATTTTATTTTAAAGCAAATTTTTGTTAAATATTATTTATATCCAACTCTATAACTCGCTTATGGTTGGTCCTACAAGAAAAATGCAAATAACTATTTTGTAGGAAATTTTATCAGCTTTAATTTTGACAAAAAGATAAAAATTGATAGGAGTAACTGTTTTCGAGATATAAGCAAAAAACCAATAAGAAAACTGTGACTGTTACTGAACAAAAATGTAATTCAGTTTTCAATGTTTGAGACGAAGACGAAACTGCAGCATTTAAAAACGACTCTGAAGACTTCAGTGACTTTTATGTCACTTCCTTTTTCTTCTAATAAAGTATTGGACCCAATAAATTAAGTGTATTTTAAATCAAAAGACATTTTCTGTTAAAGCACTTTTTTTTTAAATATTAATTATTTTCAATCATATATCTCGCTTATGGTTAGTCCTACATGAAAAATGCAAATAACTATTTTATAGGAAATTTTATCAGCTTGAATTTTAGTAAAAAGATAAAAATTGATAGGAGTAACTGTTTTCGAGATATAAGCAAGAAACCAAAACACTGTTACCTTAATTAAGCGTTTGCATATAAGCAAATTTAGTACTATTAGTATTATTATTATTAATGTTATTGTTATTAATATGACAACTAAAGACAACTCTGAAACCTTTAGTGACTTTTATGTCTTTTCCTTTTTCCTCTACTAAAGTGTTAGACACAATTAAATTAGTTTAATTTCAGTTTTTCAAACATTTTATTTTAAAGCAAATTTTTGTTAAAAATTATTTATATCCAACTCTATAACTCGCTTATGGTTGGTCCTACAAGAAAAATGCAAATAACTATTTTGTAGGAAATTTTATCAGCTTTAATTTTGAAAAAAATGGCAAAAATTCATAGGAGTAACTGTTTTCGAGATATAAGCAAGAAACCAAAAAACTGTTACCTTAATAAAGCGCTTGCATATAAGCAGATTTAGTACTATTAGTATTATTATTATTAATGTTATTGTTATTAATATGACGACTAAAAACGATTCTGAAGACTTTGGTGATTTTTATGTCTTTTTCTTTTTTCTCTACTAAAGTGTTAGACACAATTAATTTAGTTTAATTTCAGTATTTCAAACATTTTATTTTTAAGCAAGTTTTTGTTAAATATTATTTATATCCAACTTTATAACTCGCTTATGGTTGGTCCCACAAGAAAAATGCAAATAACTATTTTGTAGGAAATGTTATCAGCTTTAATATTGAAAGAAAGATAAAAATTGATAGGAGTAACTGTTTTCGAGATATGAGCAAGAAACCAAAACACTGTTACCTTAATTAAGCGTTTGCATATAAGCAAATTTAGTACTATTAGTATTATTATTATTAATGTTATTGTTATTAATATGACGATTAAAGACAACTTTGAAACCTTTAGTGACTTTTATGTCCTCTTCTTTTTCCTCTACTAAAGTGTTAGACACAATTAAATTAGTTTAATTTCAGTTTTTCAAACATTTTATTTTAAAGCAAATTTTTGTTAAATATTATTTATATCCAACTCTATAACTCGCTTATGGTTGGTCCTACAAGAAAAATGCAAATAACTATTTTGTAGGAAATTTTATCAGCTTTAATTTTGACAAAAAGATAAAAATTGATAGGAGTAACTGTTTTCGAGATATAAGCAAAAAACCAATAAGAAAACTGTGACTGTTACTGAACAAAAATGTAATTCAGTTTTCAATGTTTGAGACGAAGACGAAACTGCAGCATTTAAAAACGACTCTGAAGACTTCAGTGACTTTTATGTCACTTCCTTTTTCTTCTAATAAAGTATTGGACCCAATAAATTAAGTGTATTTTAAATCAAAAGACATTTTCTGTTAAAGCACTTTTTTTTTAAATATTAATTATTTTCAATCATATATCTCGCTTATGGTTAGTCCTACATGAAAAATGCAAATAACTATTTTATAGGAAATTTTATCAGCTTGAATTTTAGTAAAAAGATAAAAATTGATAGGAGTAACTGTTTTCGAGATATAAGCAAGAAACCAAAACACTGTTACCTTAATTAAGCGTTTGCATATAAGCAAATTTAGTACTATTAGTATTATTATTATTAATGTTATTGTTATTAATATGACAACTAAAGACAACTCTGAAACCTTTAGTGACTTTTATGTCTTTTCCTTTTTCCTCTACTAAAGTGTTAGACACAATTAAATTAGTTTAATTTCAGTTTTTCAAACATTTTATTTTAAAGCAAATTTTTGTTAAATATTATTTATATCCAACTCTATAACTCGCTTATGGTTGGTCCTACAAGAAAAATGCAAATAACTATTTTGTAGGAAATTTTATCAGCTTGAATTTTAGTAAAAAGATAAAAATTGATAGGAGTAACTGTTTTCGAGATATAAGCAAAAAACCAATAAGAAAACTGTGACTGTTACTGAACAAAAATGTAATTCGGTTTTCAATATTTGAGACGAAGACGAAACTGCAGCATTTAAAAACGACTCTGAAGACTTTAGTGACTTTTATGTCACTTCCTTTTTCTTCTAATAAAGTATTGGACCCAATAAATTAAGTGTATTTTAAATCACAAGACATTTTCTGTTAAAGCACTTTTTTTTTAAATATTAATTATTTTCAATCAGATATCTCGCTTATGGTTAGTCCTACATGAAAAATGCAAATAACTATTTTGTAGGAAATTTTATCAGCTTGAATTTTAGTAAAAAGATAAAAATTGATAGGAGTAACTGTTTTCGAGATATAAGCAAGAAACCAAAACACTGTTACCTTAATTAAGCGTTTGCATATAAGCAAATTTAGTAATATTAGTATTATTATTATTAATGTTATTGTTATTAATATGACAACTAAAGACAACTCTGAAACCTTTAGTGACTTTTATGTCTTTTCCTTTTTTCTCTACTAAAGTGTTAGACACAATTAATTTAGTTTAATTTCAGTATTTCAAACATTTTATTTTTAAGCAAGTTTTTGTTAAATATTATTTATATCCAACTCTATAACTCGCTTATGGTTGGTCCTACAAGAAAAATGCAAATAACTATTTTGTAGGAAATTTTATCAGCTTGAATTTTAGTAAAAAGATAAAAATTGATAGGAGTAACTGTTTTCGAGATATAAGCAAAAAACCAATAAGAAAACTGTGACTGTTACTGAACAAAAATGTAATTCGGTTTTCAATATTTGAGACGAAGACGAAACTGCAGCATTTAAAAACGACTCTGAAGACTTTAGTGACTTTTATGTCACTTCCTTTTTCTTCTAATAAAGTATTGGACCCAATAAATTAAGTGTATTTTAAATCACAAGACATTTTCTGTTAAAGCACTTTTTTTTTAAATATTAATTATTTTCAATCAGATATCTCGCTTATGGTTAGTCCTACATGAAAAATGCAAATAACTATTTTGTAGGAAATTTTATCAGCTTGAATTTTAGTAAAAAGATAAAAATTGATAGGAGTAACTGTTTTCGAGATATAAGCAAGAAACCAAAACACTGTTACCTTAATTAAGCGTTTGCATATAAGCAAATTTAGTAATATTAGTATTATTATTATTAATGTTATTGTTATTAATATGACAACTAAAGACAACTCTGAAACCTTTAGTGACTTTTATGTCTTTTCCTTTTTTCTCTACTAAAGTGTTAGACACAGTTAAATTAGTTTAATTTCAGTTTTTCAAACATTTTATTTTAAAGCAAATTTTTGTTGAATATTATTTATATCCAACTCTATAACTCGCTTATGGTTGGTCCTACAAGAAAAATGCAAATAACTATTTTGTTGAATATTTTATCAGATTTAATTTTGAAAGAAAGACAAAAATTCATAGGAGTAACTGTTTTCGAGATATAAGCAAGAAACCAAAAAACTGTTACCTTAATAAAGCGCTTGCATATAAGCAGATTTAGTACTATTAGTATTATTATTATTAATGTTATTGTTATTAATATGACGACTAAAAACGATTCTGAAGACTTTGGTGACTTTTATGTCTTTTTCTTTTTTCTCTACTAAAGTGTTAGACACAATTAATTTAGTTTAATTTCAGTATTTCAAACATTTTATTTTTAAGCAAGTTTTTGTTAAATATTATTTATATCCAACTTTATAACTCGCTTATGGTTGGTCCTACAAGAAAAATGCAAAAAACTATTTTGTAGGAAATGTTATCAGCTTTAATTTTAAAAGAAAGATAAAAATTGATAGGAGTAACTGTTTTCGAGATATGAGCAAGAAACCAAAACACTGTTACCTTAATTAAGCGTTTGCATATAAGCAAATTTAGTACTATTAGTATTATTATTATTAATGTTAATGTTATTAATATGACAATTAAAGACAACTTTGAAACCTTTAGTGACTTTTATGTCTTCTTCTTTTTCCTCTACTAAAGTGTTAGACACAATTAAATTAGTTTAATTTCAGTTTTTCAAACATTTTATTTTAAAGCAAATTTTCGTTAAATATTATTTATATCCAACTCTATAACTCGCTTATGGTTGGTCCTACAAGAAAAATGCAAATAACTATTTTGTAGGAAATTTTATCAGCTTTAATTTTGAAAGAAAGATAAAAATTGATAGGTGTAACTGTTTTCGAGATATAAGCAAAAAACCAATAAGAAAACTGTGACTGTTACTGAACAAAAATGTAATTCGGTTTTCAATGTTTGAGACGAAGACGAAACTGCAGCATTTAAAAACGACTCTGAAGACTTCAGTGACTTTTATGTCACTTCCTTTTTCTTCTAATAAAGTATTGGACCCAATAAATTAAGTGTATTTTAAATCACAAGACATTTTCTGTTAAAGCACTTTTTTTTTAAATATTAATTATTTTCAGTCATATATCTCGCTTATGGTTAGTCCTACATGAAATATGCAAATAACTATTTTGTAGGAAATTTTATCAGCTTGAATTTTAGTAAAAAGATAAAAATTGATAGGAGTAACTGTTTTCGAGACATAAGCAAGAAACCAAAACACTGTTACCTTAATTAAGCGTTTGCATATAAGCAAATTTAGTACTATTAGTATTATTATTATTAATGTTATTGTTATTAATATGACAACTAAAGACAACTCTGAAACTTTTAGTGACTTTTATGTCTTTTTCTTTTTCCTCTACTAAAGTGTTAGACTCAATTAATTTAGTTTAATTTCGGTTTTTCAAACATTTTATTTTAAAGCAAATTTTTGTTAAATATTATTTATATCCAACTCTATAACTCGCTTATGGTTGGTCCTACAAAAAAATGCAAATAACTATTTTGTAGGAAATTTTATTAGCTTTAATTTTGAAAAAAAGATAAAAATTGATAGGAGTAACTGTTTTCGAGATATAAGCAAGAAACCAAAAAAATGTTACGTTAATTAAGCGTTTGCATATAAGCAAATTTAGTACTATTAGTATTATTATTATTAATGTTATTGTTATTAATATGACGACTAAAGACGACTCTGAAACATTTAGTGACTTTTATGTCTTCTCCTTTTTCCTCTACTAAAGTGTTAGACACAATTAATTTAGTTTAATTCCGGTTTTTCAAGCATTTTATTTTAAAGCAAATTTTTGTTAAATATTATTTATATCCAACTCTATAACTCGTTTATGCTTGGTCCTACAAGAAAAATGTAAATAACTATTTTGTTGGAAATTTTATCAGCTTTAATTTTGAAAGAAAGATAAAATTTGATAGAAGTAACTGTTTTCGAGATATAAGCAAAAAACCAATAAGAAAACTGTAACTGTTACTGAACAAAAATGTAATTCAATTTTCAATGTTTGAGACGAAGTCAAAAATGCACCATTTAAAAACGACTCTGAAGACTTCAGTGACTTTTATGTCACCTCCTTTTTCTTCTAATAAAGTATTGGACCCAACAAATTAAGTGTATTTTAAATCACAAGACATTTTCTGTTAAAACACTTTTTTTTAATTAATAATTATTTTCAAACTTATATCTCGCTTATGGTTAGTTCTACATGAAAAATGCAAATAACTATTTTGTAGGAAATTTTATCACCTTTAATTTTGGTGAAAAAGTAAAAATTGATAGGAGTAACTGTTTTCGAGATATAGGCAAAAAACAAAAAAACTGTTACCTTAATTAAGCGCTTGCATATAAGCAAATTTAGTACTATTAGTATTGTTATTATAAATGTTATTGTTATTATATATGACGACTAAAGACAACTTTAAGACTTTAGTGACTTTTATGTCTCCTCCTTTTTCCTCTACTAAAGTGTTAGACACAATTAATTTAGTTTAATTTCGGTTTTTCAAACATTTTATTTTAAAGCAAATTTTTGTTAAATATTAAAAACTATAAAATGGCTTAGATTGCCTAAAAACACAGATCACACATGATCTTTTGCATAAAAATGAGAAAACGCTCATGTAACACACAAAATAAGCTCCATTTTTCCTTTTTAAAAGTATTATTATTATTATTACTTTTGTTACTATTACTATTATTATTATTATTATTATTATTATTATTATTATTATTATTATTATTATTATTATTATTGTTATTATTATTATTATTATTATTATTATTATTATTATTATTATTATTATTATTATTATTATTATTATTATTATTAAAAACTTATATTAAACAGACAGAAAACGTCGTATTCTGACACAACTTAAAACACAGATCACACATGATCTTTTGCATAGAAATGAGAAAACGCTCATATAACACAAAATAAGCTTCATTTTGGCTTAGAAAACTAAGCTTACTTTTACTACTACTATTATTTTTATTTTTATTATTATTATTATTATTACTATTATTTTTATTATTATTATTACTATTATTATTATTATTATTATTATTATTATTATTATTATTATTATTATTATTATTATTATTATTATTATTAATATTATTATTATTAAAGACCGATTATAACTTTTGTATAGTAAATGTTTTTATACCAGTTTTAAAATGAGTTATTAATTTTAGACAATTTCTTGCCTAAAAACACAGATCACAGATGATCTCTTGCATAGAAATGAGAAAACGCTCAGATAACACAAAATAAGCATCATTTTTGCTTAGAAAAACTAAGCTTTAATTTAGAAAGAAATTTATTATTATAAGTATTATTATCATTATTATTATTATTATTATTATTATTATTATTATTATTATTATTATCATTATTATTATTATTATTATTATTATTATTATTATTATTATTATTATTATTATTATTATTATTATTATTACTATTATTATTATTATTATTATTATTATTATTATTATTATTATTATTATTATTAATATTATTATTATTATTAACTTTTGTATAGTAAATGTTTTTATACCAGTTTTAAAATGAGTTATTAATTTTAGACAATTTCTTGCCTAAAAATACAGATCACAGATGATTTCTTGCATAGAAATGAGAAAGCGCTCATATAACACACAAAATAAGCTTCATTTTTGCTTAGAAAACTAAGCTTACTTTTATTTCTATTATTTTTATTATTATTATTATTATTATTATTATTATTATTATTATTATTATTATTATTATTATTGTTATTATTATTATTATTATTATTATTATTGTTATTATTATTATTATTATTAAAAACTTATATTAAACAGACAGAAAACGTATTCTGACACAAAAAAACGAATTACGTTATAGACTTGACGAGAACGGCGTATCTCGGACCCTTATAGGACTCTTATAGGGTCAAAAATTATCAGTTTGGATTAAAACAAATTATTTTTGTTGACTCTCAGTCTGAATTGTTCATCAGTTCAAACAAAAACGGCTTACTTTAGACGATCTTTTGCTTTGAACAAGAAAACTTACATCGAACAGACTAAAAACGTATTAATCTGGCATAAAAGAGCAATTTATGTATCACTTTGGATAAAGGCAGCTAATCCTATTCGTTTCATTGCTTAAAATAGACAAAATTGTTAATAAATCTAACAAAAACGCTGTATTCTAGCACAAAATACTAATTACATTATAGTTTCGACGAGAATAGCTTATTTGGAATGATTCTATGCTTCCAAACGAGTAAATTTTTAATAAACAGATGCCAAACATCATGTTTTGTCCTATAAAGACATTTTATATTGCAGTTTGTATTAAAACAAAATGTTTTCGTTGATTCTTTGTTAGAAGCAGCAAACCTAACATTAAAGAATCTGAAAACTTTGTATTCGGACACAAACCACCGAATTTTGTTTCAGTTTAGACAAAAACGGTTGATTTTCGACAATATTTTGCTTTGAACAAGAAAGCTTATATCAAACTGACTAAAAACGTCTTATTTTAGCACAAAACAAAAGATTTGCGTTATAGTCTTAACGAGAGCTGTTAATTTCAAACGGTTCTATGCTTTGAAACGAGTAAACTTTCACTGTACAGAGGAAAAACATCTTATTTCGCCTTTTAAAAACGATTCATGCCACAGTTTGGATAAAAACCAATTATTTTCGTTAATTCATTGTTACAAACATGAAACCTTACATCAAAGTAACTGAAAACCCCTTATTCAGGTACAGAAATTCGAATTACGTTTCAGTCTGAACAAAAACTGCTTACTTTAGACGATCCTTTGTTTTGAATACAAAAACTTACATTAAAAAGATTAAAAACGTCTTATTCTGGCTGAAAACTGCAAATTATATATTACTCTAGATAAAAGCAATTTATCCTGATTACTCCTTTACTTAGAATAGAGTAAACTTGTATAAAACTTAATAGAAACTTTAAATTTCGTCTCAAAGAAATAATTTACGTTATAGTTTTGACCAGCACTGTTTATTTCAAACGATTTTATAATTCGAAACTAATGAACTTTTATGGGGCAGATGCAAAACCACATATTACAATATAAAGCGATGTTTTAAAGCAAATTATTACCTTTTGCAACAAGAAATTTCACGTCAAAGAAACTGAAAACATCGTATCCATGCACAAATATCGAATTACGTATCAGTTTAGGCAAATACAGCTTATTTTAAACGATTCCTTGCTATAAACAAGAAAAATTTTATCAAACATATTGAAAATGTCTTATTCTCAAAAATAAGAGCAAATAATATATCAGTTTTAACAAAAGCGGATTACTCTGTTTGATTCTATGCTTAGAGTAGAGTAAACTACTATAAAACGTAATGAAAACTCTATATTCAAGCTCAAAAGAACAAATTACGTTATAGTTTTGACAAAAAAAAATTATTTCGGACGACTACATATTTCGAAGTAAGCAAACTTTAATTGAACAAGTGCAAAAGCTAATACTTTGCTTTAAAATAACGATTTATGTGGTAATATGGTATTTTGCATCTGTCCTATAAAAGTTTACTCGTTTCGCTCCATTGAATCATTCGAAATAAATTATTTTGACACAACAACGAAAATAATTTTTTTGTTTAAACTGTAACATGTCGTTTTTATAAAACGAACTAAGACGTTTGGCATCTGTTTAGTGAAAGTTTTCTCGTTTGGGGGCATAATATCGTTTGAAATTAACAGTTCTGGTCAAAACTATAACGTAAATTATTTCTTTGAGACGAAATTTAAAGTTTTCATTAAGTTTTATACAAGTTTGCTCTATTCTAAGCAAAGGAGTAATCAGGATAAACTGCTTTTATCCAAAGTAATACATAATTTGCAGTTTTGAGCCAGAATAAGACGTTTTTAATCTTTTTAATGTAAGTTTTCGTGTTCAAAAGAAAGAATCGTCTAAAATAAGCAATTTGTGTCCAGACTGAAACGTAATTTGATTTTCTGGGCCTGAATAAGATGTTTTCAGTTTCTTTGATGTAAGGTTTCTTGTTTGTAACAATGAATAAACGAAAATCATTGGTTTTAATCCAAACTGTGACATAAATCGTTTTTTAAAGGCGAAATCAGACGTTTTGCCTCTGTTCAGTGAAAGTATACTGGTTTCAAAGCATAGAATCGTTTGAAATTAACAGTTCTCGTCAAGACTATAACGCAAATCTTTAAAGTGATACAAAGAAATAATTTACGTAATAGTTTTGACCAGAACTGTTAATTTCAAACGATTTTATGCCCCCAAACGAGAAAACTTTCACTAAGCAGATGCCAAACGTCTTAGTTCGTTTTATAAAAGCGACTTATGTTACAGTTTAAACGAAAACAAATTATTTGTGTTGTTGTTGTGTCAAAATAATTTATTTCTAATGATTCAATGGAGCGAAACGGGTAAACTTTTATAGGACAGATGCAAAATACCATATTACCACATAAATCATTATTTTAAAGCAATGTATTAGCTTTTGCACATGTTCAATTAAAGTTTGCTTACTTCGAAGTATGTAATCGTCCGAAAT